>NC_091225.1:12456406-12718906 GCF_040958095.1 Procambarus clarkii | reverse complement strand
GTGTTTGAGAGCGGAATAATAGATACTAAATAGTGGAATGGCAGCTGATCACGTGGGAGCTGCTGGAAGCTTGACACTTGCTAGGGATGCCTCAATTAGTGCTTTAAACGGTCAATGTAATTAGTGGAGGTAGGTGTATGGTGGGAAGAATGTGTGTGTGTGTATGGGTGGGGGGAGGTGTGGTGGGCATGTGGTGTTATGGGTGTGGGCGGAGGAGGGGAGCAGCCACCACCCGCCCGTCACGGTACGTCTCCCTCCTCTTGTTATATCTTCACCAGCGTCTGCTACAGGAGGTGCAGGTGGGGCGTGTAGGTGGTGCCTGGTGGGGGTGCAGGTGGTGGAGGGCCTCGGGCAGGTGGTGGGGCGGCCACACACCTGACAGGTGGCCCCCGGCCGCAGGAGGGAGGGACAGGTGGTGGTGGCGGTGGTTTGTTTACCAATACTCTTGTGGGCCCGGCCTGCCCACCCTCTTGGTCCTTGTGGTAGGTCTCTGGTTGTGGTGGGCTGGGGAGTGGTTATGTGTTGTGTGTGGTTGTGGTGGGTCTGTGGTTGTGGTGGTGTATGTGGTTGTGGCATGTGTGTGGTTATGGTGGTCGTGGTGTGTGTGTGTGGTTGTGGAGGCATGTGGTTGTGGTGGATCTATGGTTGTGGTGGTGTATGTGGTTGTGGCATGAGTGTGGTTATGTTGGTCATGGTGTGTGTGATTGTGGTGGGTGTGTGGAGGCATGTGGTTGTGGTGGTGTGTGTGGTTGTGGCATGTGTGTGTGGTTATCGTGGTTGTGGTTTGTGTAATTACCTAAGTGTAGTTACAGGATGAGAACTACGCTCGTGGTGTCCCGTCTCCCCAGCACTCTTTGTCATATAATGCTTTGAAATTACTGACAGTTTTGGCCTCCACCACCTTCTGACCTAACTTGTTACCTTAACTTGTTGTGTGGTTGTGGT
The DNA here is from genome assembly GCF_040958095.1 of Procambarus clarkii. Lineage (NCBI taxonomy): Eukaryota > Metazoa > Arthropoda > Malacostraca > Decapoda > Cambaridae > Procambarus > Procambarus clarkii. The sequence continues at coordinate 12,717,961 of NC_091225.1, read as the reverse complement.
GGGTGTGTGGAGACCTGTGGTTGTGGTGGGCATGTGGTTGTGGTGGGCCTGTGGTTGTGGTGGGCCTATGGTTGTGGTGGGCATGTGGTTGTGGTGGGCCTGTGGTTGTGGTGGGCCTATGGTTGTGGTGGGCATGTGGTTGTGGTGGGCCTGTGGTTGTGGTGGGCCTGTGGTTGTGGTGGGCATGTGGTTGTGGTGGGCCTGTGGTTGTGGTGGGCCTATGGTTGTGGTGGGTGTGTAGTTGTGGTGGGTGTGTGGTTGTGGTGGGCCTGTGGTTGTGGTGGGCCTGTGGTTGTGGTGGGCCTGTGGTTGTGGCGGGCCTGTGGTTGTGGCGGGCCTGTGGTTGTGGCGGGCCTGTGGTTGTGGTGGGCGTGTGGTTGTGGTGGGCCTGTGGTTGTGGTGGGCGTGTGGTTGTGGTGGGCGTGTGGTTGTGGTGGGCGTGTGGTTGTGGTGGGCATGTGGTTGTGGTGGGCCTGTAGTTGTGGTGGGCCTGAAGTTGTGGTGGGCCTGTGGTTGTGGCGGGCCTGTGGTTGTGGTGGGCATGTGGTTGTGGTGGGCATGTGGTTGTGGTGGGCCTGTGGTTGTGGTGGGCGTGTGGTTGTGGTGGGCCTGTGGTTGTGGTGGGCATGTGGTTGTGGTGGGCGTGTGGTTGTGGTGGGCCTGTGGTTGTGGTGGGCGTGTGGTTGTGGTGGGCGTGTGGTTGTGGTGGGCGTGTGGTTGTGGTGGGCCTGTGGTTGTGGTGGGCCTGTGGTTGTGGTGGGCCTGTGGTTGTGGTGGGCGTGTGGTTGTGGTGGGCCTGTGGTTGTGGTGGGCCTGTGGTTGTGGTGGGCCTGTGGTTGTGGTGGGCGTGTGGTTGTGGTGGGCCTGTGGTTGTGGCGGGCCTGTGGTTGTGGTGGGCCTGTGGTTGTGGTGGGCCTGTGGTTGTGGTGGGCGTGTGGTTGTGGTGGGCCTGTGGTTGTGGTGGGCGTGTGGTTGTGGTGGGCGTGTGGTTGTGGTGGGCGTGTGGTTGTGGTGGGCCTGTGGTTGTGGTGGGCGTGTGGTTGTGGTGCGCCTGTGGTTGTGGTGGGCCTGTGGTTGTGGTGGGCGTGTGGTTGTGGTGGGCCTGTGGTTGTGGTGGGCGTGTGGTTGTGGTGGGCGTGTGGTTGTGGTGGGCGTGTGGTTGTGGTGGGCCTGTGGTTGTGGTGGGCGTGTGGTTGTGGTGGGCCTGTGGTTGTGGTGGGCCTGTGGTTGTGGTGGGCCTGTGATTGTGGCGGACCTGTGGTTGTGGTGGGCCTGTGGTTGTGGTGGGCGTGTGGTTGTGGTGGGCCTGTGGTGGGCGTGTGGTTGTGGTGGGCGTGTGGTTGTGGTGGGCGTGTGGTTGTGGTGGGCCTGTGGTTGTGGTGGGCCTATGGTTGTGGTGGGTGTGTTGTTGTGGTGGGCATGTGGTTGTGGTGGGCCTGTGGTTGTGGTGGGCCTGTGGTTGTGGTGGGCGTGTGGTTGTGGTGGGCGTGTGGTTGTGGTGGGCGTGTGGTTGTGGTGGGCGTGTGGTTGTGGTGAGCGTGTGGTTGTGGTGGGCCTGTGGTTGTGGTGGGCCTGTGGTTGTGGTGGGCCTGTGGTTGTGGCAGGCCTGTGGTTGTGGCAGGCCTGTGGTTGTGGCAGGCCTGTGGTTGTGGTGGGCGTGTGGTTGTGGTGGGCCTGTGGTGGGCCTGTGGTTGTGGTGGGCGTGTGGTTGTGGTGGGCGTGTGGTTGTGGTGGGCGTGTGGTTGTGGTGGGCGTGTGGTTGTGGTGGGCGTGTGGTTGTGGTGGGCGTGTGGTTGTGGTGGGCCTGTGGTTGTGGCGGGCCTGTGGTTGTGGCGGGCCTGTGGTTGTGGCGGGCCTGTGGTTGTGGCGGGCGTGTGGTTGTGGCAGGCCTGTGGTTGTGGCGGGCCTGTGGTTGTGGCGGGCCTGTGGTTGTGGCGGGCGTGTGGTTGTGGCGGGCCTGTGGTTGTGGCGGGCCTGTGGTTGTGGCGGGCCTGTGGTTGTGGCGGGCCTGTGGTTGTGGCGGGCCTGTGGTTGTGGCGGGCGTGTGGTTGTGGCGGGCGTGTGGTTGTGGTGGGCCTGTGGTTGTGGTGGGCGTGTGGTTGTGGTGGGCCTGTGGTTGTGGTGGGCGTGTGGTTGTGGTGGGCGTGTGGTTGTGGTGGGCCTGTGGTTGTGGTGGGCCTGTGGTTGTGGCAGGCCTGTGGTTGTGGTGGGCCTGTGGTTGTGGTGGGCCTGTGGTTGTGGCGGGCCTGTGGTTGTGGTGGGCATGTGGTTGTACTCGCCTAGTTGTGCTTGTGGGGGTTGAGCTCTGGCTCTTTGGTCCCGCCTCTCAAGTGTCAGTCAACTGGTGTACAGGTTCCTGAGCCTATTGGGCTCTATCATATCTACATTTGAAACTGTGTATGGAGTCAGCCTCCACCACATCACTGCATTCATTCAGAGAATGAATGGTAGAATGCTAATGCATTCCATTTATTGCATTCTGCAATAATGCATTGCTTTCTGCCCGAAACACTATGTGTGCTAGTGGCTTTACAAGAGTGAATACGTCAATGCCCTGTACTCTAATAAACCCAATGTACCTTCTTACATATAAATTAATTAATTTAACTACTCTGACACTGAAAAAGTTCTTTCGAATGTCTGGCTCATTTGGGTACTCCGCTTCCACCTGTGTCCCCTTGTTTTGTGTTGTGTGAGGTTGAGTTGTGGTTGTACTTGCTTGTGTTGGTTTGGGAAGTGGTTAGGTTGTGTGGTTGTGATGTGGTTAGGTTGTGTGGTTGTACTGGGTTGTATGGTTGTGCTGGGTCGGATTGTGCCGGGTTGAGTGGTTGTGCTGGATTGTGTGAAGTTGTTGGGTTTTGTAGTTGTGATTGGTTGTATGGTTATTCTGGGTTGTGTAATTGGGCTGAGTTGTTGGGTTATGATTGGTTATGTGGTTATGCTAGGTTATATTTGGGTATGATTGGTTGTGTGATAGGGTGGTTATGTTGGGCTGTGTGGTTATGTTGGGCTGTGTGGTTATGTTGGGCTGTGTGGTTATGTTGGGCTGTGTGGTTATGTTGGGCTGTGTGGTTGTGCTGGGTTGTTGGGTTGTGATTGTGTGTTTTTGTTATTTTACGTTGTACTGGGTTCACTTGAATTGTGTTGTGTTGTTAATAATAATAATAATTTATTTAGAAAAAGTACATACGTAGTTGCAGCGTTACAGTACAAACATTCTGTTAGATTTAAAGATAGAGGTAGTACGTACAATACCTAAAACCACTAGTACGCAGAGCGTTTCGGGCAATGTTGCGTTTGTTGGGTTGAGTTGTGTTGTGTAATGTTGTGGGGGGGGGGGTTGAATTGTGTTAGGTTGTGCTGAGTTGTGTTGGGTTGGGTTATGTTGGGTTGTGTTTTGTTGGGTTATACTGTGTTGTGTTGAGTTATATCATGTTGGGTTGGGTTGTGTTGGATTGGGTTGTGTTGTGTTGGGTTATATTGTGTTGTGTTGAGTTATATCATGTTGGGTTGGGTTGTGTTGGATTGGGTTGTGTTGTGTTGGGTTATATTGTGTTGTGTTGAGTTATATCATGTTGGGTTGGGTTGTGTTGGATTGGGTTGTGTTGTGTTGGGTTATATTGTGTTGTGTTGAGTTATATCATGTTCGATTGTGTTGGGTTATATTGTGTTGTGTTGGATTATGTTGTGTTGTGTTGTTGGGTTTTGTTGTGTTCTTTAGGGTTTGGGTGGGCATGTGTTGGATTTGGTTAGGATTTTAAATTGGTTGGCAAACAGTGTTTGGTACGATGTAACGTGTATCCTGAGTTGGTGTGTTTGGTTTTGTATCTTGCTTAAGGCCTATCAACTGAGGGAGGGTTATTAAGGCCATCACAATAAACTTACTGTCAAACAAGCCGCCAGTTTATTTAGTCCTGAATTATGTTCAGGAATTATGTTAGAGTAAACTCGGCATATATACTTGTACCAAGAGGTGGGGTAAACCTCTCGGAGTATGTATCACTTGTCCGGGTATGGCTGGTACTGTAGTGTAGAGTGAGACCTTGTCAAAGGTAGTGCAGCTCTCGCTAAGTTGTCAGGAAAAGTTAAAGGATCACTTGAATAATGTGCCATCACTTAACACTTTCGCTCACCCCGCGCGCCACCCCTCAACTGTGCGATATGGGACCCAGGGTGTCACGGGAGCGCGCGTAAATTCTGAAAAGTGTATACTCTCTTCAACTTTGTCACTTTAATTCTCGTCCTACGAGATTAAATTTGGTATCATTGTGTTCGCAATAAAATTCTCTACAGAACTAAATGCATATAAACTCCAAAAGCCCGGCTAATTACCCGCAGCAAACAGAGAAAGTGCGAACGAGTTACCCAGGAGCGCACAAACGCGATAAAATGTTTTCACTATTTTCACTCTGGTCACCTCAATTTTTGTCCTAGGTCTTTCATTTTGGTCTCAATGGGTTCGCAATAGAATTCTCTAGAGGAACATTAGCATATAAAATAAAAAACATGGTCACGCTCCAACTGCCGACGAGTTGAAGACGGGCCACGCGTTAGCCGCGAGTGAGCGCTCAGACGCCTTCCAGCTACACTCCCAATTCCCTCCCTTTTCAAGCCTTTCTTTCGCAATTTTCTTCCTGGAAGGGCCTTGTTCATGATCACTATCCATCGTGGAGTAAGGGTAGATAGTTTCTAAAGCCGCAGTAAGAAATATAGCCACGGAAAATAGCCGAAATGTTCACACGTTTGAGATGTGAGGGGAGGCGACATTGGTCACAACAGTGGAGCGAAAACAATGGGCCCACGGCATGTGCCAAGCCACCTGAGGGCCACGAGGCTCAACAAAGAAAATGGGAAGACATCGGCGCACATTTTAAAACCAGTCCCCAAAAAATCGGATAAAAACCTGATTTTTGGCGATTATTTAAAGTGGATGACGCAATGCTGCGTCATCCCCGGTATTACCGACAGTAAACGGATGACGCAATGCTGCGTCATGCCCGGGCGAAAGTGTTAACATTTTGTTTGAGATCATGAATATATAGGACAGTTCATCATGCTAAAAATTAGTAGACTTCAGGTTTTGTGTTATTATACTGTACACCCATACATACCACTGGCTGTATTAGTTTGTTTTAATCATTTTAGATTGTGTACATTAATTCTGATAGTTTAAACCAAACTGTGGACACAACAGGTGAAAAATTTACGTACAGGATAGATGCAGACCACTCCATACCGGAGACATCTTACATACAAATTTTAAAATCTTGTAAGTAATAAAGTTCAGTATAGCAAGAATGTGAGAGCTGTAAATCATTTTGTATAGTGAGGATATACAAAATAAAAGTATAGGGTAATTAGAACTTATGAATAAAATAACCAATAGAGTATCTGGTCCACAAGGTTGCTATACCTCTAAGCCTATTGTACAATTCATATTGTCTTTGTTATTAAAATATCCATTTGATACAAGCCAATGGGATACTACACTCTTTGCATTCAGGATGGTGTACTGTAAATGTAATAGTGCAGTTCCCAAAGGTTTCTATCCATTGTACACAATCCTGCACTTGGTCAGGGTTCATAGCTCAAATTGGGGGACCACTTGTTGTGTTAGTAACTGACTCATCTTGTAGAAATTGCAGCTCGAGCAGTACAGTATTGTTCTATAATTGGAGAATTGTATTGAATTTGGATGAAATATTATGTAGGCTAATGGATCAGTATTGTGATTGCTGTATCCTGCATTCAGATTGTGCCATATATGCCAGTGAACAGTTGTTGATATACAATTGTTCATTGTACTGTATATCTACAACCCTTATAATGTAAGAATTGTAGATATATAGTATTCTATCTGCAATCCTTATGTTAGAGAAAGGACTAATTGTTCAGGCAATTTCCCCAGTACGTGTATGTCACCTGAATTTTCCAGATGGCCAATGTCTTCAGTGGCTATCTGGTCAAGTCAGATGGCCACTCTGAAATGCAAGTCGCTTTGATATAAATCTTATTGGCTTTTCAAAGTATTATGCTGTATTGTACATTATATTCCAGCTGAGAAATATCCATACATGGATGTCTTGGATAAACTGCAGTTAATAGCTTTTATTACTGTTAGGGAAGACGCATGTCTCATATTTTGTGTTGTTTCTTGTCGAGTTTTAAAGTGTCTTCTTATCGCATCAGGCATCTTAACACTTTGGCCACCCCGGCGGGCCACCCACACCGCACCACAAAGTAAGCCGTGCAGTGCCTGTGAGCGGACAACCACATTTCAATGTTTATTCTCTTTACAGTTTTCTCACCGCATGGTTTATTTCGTGATACAGTGGTACCTCGGAATGCGAGTGTCCCTGTATGCGAGTTTTTCGGAATACGAGCAGTATTTACTCCAAAAATTTGTCTCGGAAGGCGAGGGTTACCTCGGGACGCGAGTTTGTTGATACGCGTACAGGCCGACCTAGCGCGTGGTGGTTCGGCGATCGTCGCCCCTCTGCCCCGCCGCCCCTCAGTTTACCATTGTCTCGCGCTCAGTGACTACCCCCACATCAATTCTTCTCGCGGATTTTCAGTGTTTTGTTGGATTTTTGGTGATTTGTCTATACAATTTGTTATTATATATCTCACCATGGGTCCCAAGAAAGCCAGTGGTAAGGATAAGGGCCAGAAAGCTCATGTGAGGATGACAATAGAGGAGAAACGAGATCATTCGGAAGCATGAGAACGGTACACGTGTTGTTGAACTTTGTAGGCAGTACAACAAAGCCACATCAACAATATGCACTATACTTAAGAAGAAAAATGAGATTATGGGTGCTAAAGTGGCAAAAGGATTAAGAACAATGACGAAACAAAGACCACAAATACTTGAAGAAGTGGAAAAGTTGTTATTAATTTGGATACACGACAAGGAGTTGAGGGGTGATAGTGTTTCGGAGGCCATTATTTGTGAGAAAGCCAGGGTGTTGCACGAAGACCTTCTAAAGAATACCCCTGCAGCGAGTGATGCAGATACGAAAGAGTTTAAGGCAAGCAGGGGCTGGTTTGAAAAATTTAGAAAGAGAAGTGGTATCCATAGTGTTACAAGGCATGGGGAGGCAGCCAGCTCAGACAAAGCAGCCGCTGGACGATTTATTGACGAATTTAAAGAGTTTGCAGAGGCTGAGGGATACCTACCGCAACAAGTGTTTAATTGTGACGAAACAGGACTGTTTTGGAAAAGAATGCCTAAGAGGACATACATTACCAAGGAGGAAAAATCCTTGCCTGGACACAAGCCTATGAAAGATAGGTTTACGCTTGTGCTGTGTTCAAATGTGAGTGGCGATTTGAAAATTAAACCCTTGCTTGTGTATCATTCTGAAAATCCAAGGGTTTTCAAACAGTATAAAGTGCAGAAAACCCATTTGTGTGTGATGTGGAAGTCTAATAAAAAAGCATGGGTGACTAGGCTTATTTTTTCGGAGTGGGTGAATGAAGTGCTGTGCCCTGCCATAGAAAAATATCTGCAGGAGAAACATTTGCCACTCAAAGCCGTGCTTCTCCTTGACAATGCTCCTGCTCATCCTCCAGGCTTGGAAGATGATTTATTGCCTAGATACAATAAATTCCTCACAGTTAAATTCCTTCCTCCTAACACCACTCCTCTAATTCAGCCTATGGACCAGAAAATCATAGCGAATTTTAAGAAACTTTATGAAAGGGCACTTTTCCGGAAATGTTTTGAAGTGACTGAAGCCACAAACCTCACCCTCAAAGAGTTCTGGAGAGAGCATTTTAACATTTGTAGTGCTTTAAAACTCGTTGACAAAGCCTGGCAAGAAGTGACTCAAAGAACCCTGATCTCTGGCTGGAGAAAATTGTGGCCTGAATGTGTGAGAGAACTAGACTTTGAGGGGTTTGAGCCTATAAATGATGCGCCTATTGTTGAGGAAATTTTTAGTCTAGGCCAGCAAATGGGCTTGGAATTGGATGGTGATGATGTGGAGGAGTTGGTGGAAGAACACAACAAAGAACTGACCACCGAAGAACTCCTAGCCCTTCAACAGGAACAGCAAGCCAACGCAGCAGCGGATGATTCTGCAGTGGAGGAGGAGGTGGCAGCAGCACCAGCGAATGTCCCTTCTGCAGTAATTAAGAAGGTGTGTCAGATGTGGGAAGAGATTCAAACAACTGTTGAGCAGACTCACCCAGAGAAAGCTGTAGTAGGCCGTTGTCTTAATCTTTTCAATGACAATGTGATGCCTTACTACAGAGAGAGCTTGCGAAGAAGGGAAAAGCAAGCTTCCATGGACAGATTTGTGGTGAGGAAATCGAGCAGTGAGCCTCAACCAGGACCTAGTGACACTCAGATAAAACGTCCCAGGGAGAGCACACCAGAAAGGTCCTCACTGCCTGATGTGATTATGGAAGGGGACTCCCCTTCCAAACAGTAACTCCTCTCCTCCTCCCCCCTCCTCACCATCTTCCATACGCCTACAGCACTCGACAGCAAGGTAAGTAATAACTGGAACATAGTTTTGTAGGTTTATTTAGATGAATTAGGTAAATTAGGTATAAAAATTTAGTTTGATGTGGAGTTTTTGGGGTAGTCAGGAACGGATTAATTCATTTCCCTTTATTTCTTATGGGGAAATTAGCTTCGGAATGCGAGTTTTCGGAATACAAGGCGTCTCCAGGAACCAATTAAACTCGTAAACTGAGGTATGCCTGTACTGTGTATCGTATTTCGTGATACATCATGTTCGTGATGCATCATTCATTTTTGTATCAAATTGTTTGCAATAGAATGCTCTAAAGGGATATATGCATATAAGGGCAACCCCTGAGATCTCAGGGTTTTGCTCTCTGCACTGTTCACATTCAGGGAGTGTCCAGCGTCCTGGCAGACGGCCTTTCTCGCTTCATTCCTCTTTCCACATAATGAACAGTCGACGTGGCCTCCTTTCTTTGGCTTTGTCGGATGTTCGGGCACCCAGAGGTGGACTTCTTCGCTTTGGATTGGTCCAGGCGCTGTTTCCCAACTGCGAGGCATTCTCGGTGGATGCTTTCCGGCATGACTGATCGAGGTGGGGGTTCCTGTACTTTCATCCCCCGGTCCAGTTGTTGCTTCGGGTTATGGCACGGCTCGAATCTTATCAGGGAAAATTGGTTCTCCTGGCCCCATGGTGGCCGGCCCAGCCTGGGTTTCAGACACTGCTTGCATAGTGTCATGATGTATTTCTGCGGCTCCGCCTTTTTCAGCAGGTCAGGGCAGTGAGATATCTCGCTGGTTCGAATTACTCTTCTGCGCTTTGTGTCTGGATTTTTTATGTGGGTGTGCTGTATTGCCATTTGTATGGTGCACCTGCATTCTTCCTCTCAGCGACAGTATAAAGTCTCCTGTCGGTCTTCCTGCCATTTCGTAGGATTTTGCCAGTGACTTCCAGTTGTTTTGGCCTTTCTTGGCTCTTTCGGGACCGGCATCTTATGCCGAATACTGTCGCTTCTTATCGTGCGGCGCTGGCAGAGCAGCTCCAGCTTGCGTTCAGGTTGTATGTCACTTCCACTCCGTTTCTCAAGCTCTCTTGTTCATTTTTCACCTCTGGCTGTTCATGTGCCGCCCGAGCCCTCTTGGTCTTTGGACCGGGTGCTCTCATTCCTTGTTTCAGGGGAGGGTAAGGCATAACGAGCAGGCACGTTAGTTGGATGACGTGTTGCTTGTTTCACTGTTTTTCTATTAGGAGCGTTCCTTGGCTCTGTTCGGACATAGGTTGTAATTTTAACCAGTTAGAAGTTTGTAATGGTTTGCCTACCTTTATGGGAGCCTTCCCCGATCGATGGCAGAAATGACAAACTCTAAATGTAGAGAGCTCATCAAAAGCACCACTGCTCTTCCTTATTCTTATATCAGATATTGACAAAAATACAAGTCAGAGCTCTGTATCATCTTTTGCAGATGACACAAAAATGAGCATGAAAATTACCTCTGCTGAAGACATTGAAAAACTACAAGCAGATAAAGTTTTCGACTGGGCAGCAGAAAATAACATGATGCTTAAAGTGATAAATTCCAGGTATTTAACCACCATTCTGCGTGGCTTAAAAATATGACATTCCCATAATGTGCCGAAAATATATTCTTTGCAAAAGATGATTTTCTCTTATACCGTATTGTCAAAATATAATCTCTGATCATAGGAAACTAAACAAAAATATTGTATGTGACATACTTTAGCCGTGATGGAGCTGAGAAGTTGAGCAAATTATGGGCACCGAGTGATGAAGTGCTCGGGGCCACTCAACCCCGCCACCCTTGTTGGGCAGTAGTTGCTGCGAATATAATTTTTCACAATTATTTTGATGTTCCTCTTTTGTGTCTTCTGGTTTTTTGCTGTAACATTATTCAAAAGTGTGTAATTTGTGAAATTTATATAATTCAATGTGTGGAACATCATTATGTTAAAAATGATTTTGCTCATATATACGATATGTACAGAAGACCACATGCTTTGCGAACCCCTTGGGGTTGAGACCCGTCGGTAACCATTAAGTTCCTATACGAGAAATGTAGGGAAAAAATCTAGGAAATAAAATGGAAAGATTCATAGCATAAATGCGACAGTACAGTACTGGTATTTTGTTTGTACTCATCAATGAGAGAAGTCCTGATCCACTTGTTATGTTGATGATCATAGTTGATGGAGCATAGGTATTTACATGAAGAGGTGGTGGTGGATGTTTATGGTGTTGGGTCGACTGAAATGGAGAATAATGCTGATAAGGTAACCTAAGATGTTGACACATTTGGGTCAACATGTGATGAGTCAGGTGCAGGTGAGGCAATGTGAGCTTTCTTGGAAGCCTTTACAAAAGACTCTTTAACACTTTCGCTCACCCCGCACGCCACCCCTCAATAGTGCGATATGGGACCCAGGGTGTCACGGGAGCGCGCGTAAATTCTGAAAAGTGTATACTCTCTTCAACTTTGTCACCTTAATTCTCGTCCTACGAGAATAAATTTGGTATCATTGTGTTCGCAATAGAATTCTCTACAGCACTAAATGCATATAAACTCCAAAAGCCCGGCTAATTACCCGCAGCAAACAGAGAAAGTGCGAACGAGTTACCCAGGAGTGTGCAAAAGCGTTAAAATGTTTTCACTATTTTCACTCTGGTCACCTCAATTTTTGTCCTAGGTCTTTCATTTTGGTCTCAATGGGTTCGCAATAGAATTCTCTAGAGGAACATTAGCATATAAAGTATAAAACCTGGTCACGCTCCAACCGCTGACGAGTTGAAGACGGGCCACGCGTTAGCCGGGAGTGAGCGCTCGGACGCCTTTCAGCTACACTCCCAATTCCCTCCCTTTTCAAGCCTTTCTTTCGCAATTTTCATCCTGGAAGGGCCTTGTTCATGATCACTATCCATTGTGGAGTAAGGGTAGATAGTTTCTAAAGCCGCAGTAAGAAATATAGCCACGGAAAATAGCCGAAATGTTCACACGTTTGAGATGCGAGGGGAGGCGACATTGGTCACAACAGTGGAGCGAAAACAATGGGCCCACGGCATGTGCCAAGCCACCTGAGGGCCACGAGGCTCAACAAAGAAAATGGGAAGACATCGGCGCACATTTTAAAACCAGTCCCAAAAAAATCGGATAAAAACCTGATTTTTGGCGATTATTTAAAGTGGATGACGCAATGCTGCGTCATCCCCGGCATTACCGCCAGTAAACGGATGACGCAATGCTGCGTCATCCCCGGGCGAAAGTGTTAATTGACATTTGTTTCATTCCCTTTGATCTTGTTTTCTAAAACTTCATATACAAATTATACTGGCTCATCATGTCCTTAGTTTCAAACTCACTGTTATTCATTTCCACAAATACCAGAATGCCTTCAAAATGTTGTTGAACCTTTTCCATATTACATTTTTCCTTTAACCCTTAAAATGAGCAATACATACATATTTGATTTGACATGACATAATTTAACATAAGTTTTTAAAACTTGTACAAACACTTTCCAATTCCTTTTGCATAATCAACTAGGCAAATGCTCCAACTTTGTCTAAATGATCACAATGTAACTTGAAAAACAAGAGAATCAAAATTAATTTTAAAACTGAATATTGAAAACTTCAGATTTTTAATTCAGAATAAAAAATATGAACTATCACCAATTGTTCATTTAATGTTATTATTTTCTCAGAATAGCATATGATCTTCATTTTCATAAAATTAGAATATAGATTTTCAGTATAGTTTACTGTAAAAAAATTGTCAATAAGGCATTTGAAATATGTAGCAAATTTAGACCCAAAAAAATTATAACTCCAAGTATATAAAGTTAATAAAAAATCCATTCTGAAGGGATTGTAGAATAGACAGCTGAGCACACAATATGTCAAAATAGTGAGAATTTGTCAAAAACTGGAATTTTAGAAGCCACTCAAAGTTGAAACTCTAGTTTCCGAGATAATTGAAGTTGAAGTTATCAACAATGAATAAAGGTAGTTTTAATTTGTTAATTTAATTGTATGTTTTAAGAAACATTGTTTGGCATTCGAACTCGAATATGTGAAAGTTGTAGGTCAGTATGTGTTGAAATAAAGTCAAGAAAAAATAATCCCAAAAACACAAAATATAGGGATAATTACAATAATTTTAGGGGATATATATTTAGGGTATACTTTATATAGGTGAAAAAGCCTTAATATGGTCCCTAATCATCAAAACAACCTAAAGAAACAAAGAAAATAGAGTTTGAAATCAGAGAAAAAATCAGCACAAAAAAATTAAGTCTCAAGTTTTGCGAGTTGTGACTGATTTATGTGTGGACCAATTTCATTCTATCTTCACATTGTTAGAGAAACATATGCACTCTCCAGGATGTAAACAACAAACAACAAAATCAGATAATAAACAAAGGAGTAAAAAAACTAAAATCTTAAAAAAAAAATCCTGTAAAAAAAAAAATAATTGGTGACTGATGAAAGTAACATACGTTAACATTGGACAATGTATTTATATGCTATATAACAAAATAGAGTATAATAACATAGTTACTCATTATTATTTGTGTTATTATGTATTACTCAGCAATGATATAAAGGCACCAACTGCATACCCACTTTGTGGACACTTCTTACTACTGTACTATTCTTCTTCTTTGAGCGTCGGACAGGTGCTTGCATCTCTTTATTACTGCATAATCCTTCAGTTCCAATTATTAGGAGCTGTTCTCCTTGTCAACAAAATGTTCTTATATTTTAGAAAATTCATTTAAAATCAAATTCTGAAAATATTTTGATGAAAGTTTCACGACACTGAAGCCAAAATGTTGGAGATTTGTCTAGCATTTTTAAGTTATTTTTACATAATTCAAATATTTTTTGCTTTCAGGCCCCCAATATGTGCGGTATAAGGGTTAATGCTTCTTCATTCTCTTCCTCTTCATCTTCTTCATTGCCCTCTTATGGCTTTTTTGCTGTACGTAATTCAATAATTTCAAATCAGTCATGTTTTGAATGGTTGGGACTTCGTCAAAATCTATTCACCCATCGTATGTCATCTTCTATTGTTTTAGTCACAAGTTCTGCTCTCAGTTCTGGGGGACTTAATTTCCCTTGACATAGGCAAGGACTTCCTCTCTTAATTTTTTCCTCTCGCTAACTTTCTTCACCGCAAATCCTTCAAAATCTGCCTTGTCATCTTCCTCAGGAAACAGACTTGACGTGAGCCAAAGTTTTTTCCAACCATTTCTTATTGTTGTTTGCTTTACCTCGTCCCATGCACTAGCAGTAGTCCAGATAGCTGACCTTATTGTGAAGACTTTATAAAAGTCCTTAATTGTTCCTGGCTGATTATTAAGATGTCTGGTAGTGGTGTTTAAGGTTCTTAATTATCCCTTGATCCATGGGGTTGGATCAGTGAAGTTGTATTGGGTAGTAACAACGTTCCAATGATATTGCCATTTACTAGCTCATCACCTCGTGGATGCGTTGAACTATTATCAAGTATCAGCACAACTTTGCTGTTTTGTGGGAGGCCAACACTTTTCAGGTGCTCCTTCACCTCGCATACAAAAGTTCTTATTAAACCACTCGGCAAATATTATTCGAGACAGCCATCTTGAGGTTATCTTGAGTTGATTTCGGGGCTTTAGTGTCCCCGCGGCCCGGTCCACGACCAGGCCTCCACCCCCAGGAAGCAGCCCGTGACAACTGACTAACTCCCAGGTACCTATTTACTGCTAGGTAACAGGGGCATAGGGTGAAAGAAACTCTGCCCACTAAGTGGGTCCCAGAACTGAAGGACAAGAGCTACGAGGAGAGGTTAGAGGCATTAAATATGCAAAAACTAGAAGATAGAAGAAAAAGAGGCAATGTGATCACTACTTTCAAAATAGTAACAGGAATCGATAAAATTGATAGGGAAGAATTCCTGAGACCCGGAACTTCAAGAACAAGAGGTCATAGATTTAAACTAATGAAACAAAGCTACTGGAGAAATATACGAAAATTCACTTTTGTAAACAGAGTGGTAGACAGTTGGAACAAGTTAAGTGAGAAGGTGGTGGAGGCCAAAACCGTCAGTAATTTCAAAGCATAATATGACAAAGAGTTCTGGGAAGACGGGACACCAAGAGCGTAGCTCTCATCCTGTAACTACACTTAGGTAATTACACTCGGTAATTACACTTAAGTAATTACCATCCAACTCCAAGCCCAATTGCCGGCCTATCTTGAGGTTATCTTGAGATGATTTCGGGGCTTAGCATCCCCGCGGCCTGGTCCTTGACCAGGCCTCCTTTTTTGTTACATATCCCCCAGGAAGCAGCCAGTAGCAGCTGTCTAACTTCCAGATACCTATTTACTGCTAGGTAACAGGGGGATCAGGGTGAAAGAAACATTTTGCCTATTTGTCTCCGCCTCCACCGGTGATCAAACCCGGAACCTCAGGACTACGAATCCGAAGCGCTGACCACCCAGCTGTCAGGCAGGGCGCCCTCTCAGGCCTAGAGAAACAATTTCCTCAACAAGAGGCACTTCAGGTTCAGGCTCAAATCCCTCAAAGTCTCGTTCTGCAACACATTCAGGCCACAAATTTTTCCAGCCAGAGATCATGGTTCTTAGTCACTTCTTGCCAAGCTTTGTCTACGAGTTTTAAAGCACTACAAATGTTAAAATGTTTTTTCCAGAACTCTTTGAGGGTGAGGTTTGTGGCATCCGTCGCTTCGACACATCTCCGAAAAAGTGCCCTTTCAAAGAGTTTCTTAAAATTGGCAATGATTTTCTGGTCCATAGACTGAAGTAGAGGAGTGGTGTTGAGAGGAAGGAACTTTACTGTAACAAAACTAAATTACTCCATCAATGAATCCTCCAAGCCTGGAGGATGGGCATAAGCATTGTCGAGAAGCAGGGCCTTAAGTGGCAAACTTTCCTCCTGCAGATATTTTTGTATGGCAGGGCACACCACATCATTCACCCACTCCGTAAAAAAATTGCCTAGTCACCCATGCCTTACTATTAGTCCTCCACATCACACACATTTGGCTTTTCTACACGTTATATTTTTGAAAACCCTTGGATTTTCAGAATGATTCACAAGCAAGGGTTTAATTTTCAAATCGCCACTCGCATTTCCACACAGCACGAGTAAACCTATCTTTCATAGGCTTGTGTCCGGGCAATGACTTCTCCTCCTTGGTAATGTATGTTTTCTTCGGCAATCTTTTCCAGAATAGTCCTGTCTCGTCACAATTAAACACTTGTTGTGGTAGGTATGCCTCACTCTGCACAAAATCTTTAAATTCACCATTAAATCTTTTCAGCTGCTGGTTTTTCTGAGCTGGCACCCTCCCCATGCCTCACAACACTATGAATGCCACTTCTTTTTCTAAATTTCTCAAACCATCCTCTGCTCGCCTTAAACTCTTTCGCTTCTGCATCGCTCGTTCCAGGGGTTTTCTTTATAAGATCTTCATGCAGCTTTCTTGCCTTTTCACAAATGATGGCCTCTGAAACGCTATCACCTGCTAACTCCTTGCTGTGTATCCAAATTAATAACAACTGTTCGACATCCTCAAGTGTTTGTGTTCTACGTTTCGTGATTATTGATACGCCTTTTGCCACTTTAGCACTCATAATGTCCTTTTTCTTAGCATGTATGGTGGATATCATTGACCGAGATTTGTTGTACTATCGAACTAGTTCAGCAACCCGCACACCATCTTCATATTTACGAATGATCTCTTGTTTTTGCTCTGTGGTCATCCTTACATGGGTTTTTATATGTTGAACCTTACCACTGACTTTCTTGGGACCCATGGCGTGATATATAATAATCAGATTTATGTTCAAAAAGCAAAAAATCACCAAAAAAATGGAATTTCTTATAAGTGTGATCGTCACTAAGTGGGCGGCTCTAGTAAACTGAGGCAGGTCGGCCCTCGCGATAGGGAACCATGCACTCGGGCGACCCGAACGTGTATCAATGAATATCGTTAGTCGAAGAACACTATCATAAGTCGAGTCGCATTTTTCGATCAAATTTATGATCAAGTGATCATAAATTTCGATCAAGTGGTACTCCACCTGTGACATTTTTCCAGTCCGATATATTGCCTCTGATTATGGCCCTCATTTTTCTATCAGAAAATTTTTCATCTATGTTAGAAGCTTACCTGTCACCCCTCCAATATGTTCCAGTTTCCAGAACAAAATAATACAATATGATGTATTGTATTATCATACAATAATGTGTGTTTTACATTACAAATTAATAATATCTATTTATTATTATACATGTACAGTATTATATTTATGCACGTATTATATTATACGTGTAATACATGATGGGTGTGGAGTGGTGTGTAATACATGATGGGTGTGGAGTGGTGTGTAATACATGATGGGTGTGGAGTGGTGTGTAATACATGATGGGTGTGGAGTGGTTTGAGAACAGGTTTATAGAATATATTACCAGATAATATAATACATTTGAGATTGGTGAATAGTTTCAAGCCTAGGTTAGATATACTGTGTATGCAGAATAGTTTGTGAGGGTATTAATAAGAATGGCCTCACATGGTCCAATAGGCCTTATACATACAGTGTACTGTACCTTTATTCTAATACTTTTATGGTTTTAGGGGTTATAAATAAGGAGCCTACTAATATTTTTACAGTATTATTTGACAGACAAATACAGCACTGTAATTCATTTGTAATAATATAATTATTATTAAGGGCAGCTTCTTCCCTTCGAGATATTATTTGTACAAATTCACTTTCTGCATTGATATAAATTAAAAAATACTGATTGGATTACTGTTCAAATTTCACATAAATAGAATGTGTCACTTATTGAATCATTGCAGGCATCATCAAAATGCCTAGTGCTCACCTCAGCTTACGCGAGGAGGATGTAGTGCGGCTTACGCTAGAGTTTCTTCACAACCGCTTCTTACATATCTCTCAGTTAAATGTAGAGAGAGAAACTGGTATCATCAATGGAAATCACTCGGATGATGCACTCTTTCTACGTCAGCTTATTCTTGATGGCCAGTGGGATGATGTTCTTGAATTTGTTCAGCCATTAGAGGTAAGTTGAAGACATTTTTCTGATAAATGATCATCATATGTAACAAGTTTATATTAGAGCAGCCTTCAAATAACATGGTTAGATGCATTTATAGGTATACTGGTATTATCGTAACAATGAAGCGTTCAGGGTATTTTTGTCTGTGTAACGATAAAAACAGGTTTAAAGAGGTTTGAGACAATGATTTTTAATAAAGCAGTTTGTCATTTTCTTGTAAGTAAAGAAAACACCAGTCTTGAATGTAATGAAATGCCTGGTGTTGAAATGAAATCACTTCTTTCTGGTGAGTGCTTGGTGGCTCCTTGATGCTTGCTCTCTGGTAAATACCACCTAGCTCAATTCATGTCAGGGCCAAAGCATGGAATTGTAGATCAACCTCACAGAAAAAAGAAAAGCAGAAATGTGGGTGAACCAAAACATAGAAACAGCGAGGTAAACAAAGCATAAAAAATGGGACAGCAATGCCCTGAGACTCAAACCATCCAGTCATGAAGCACTTCTCTCCTCAGTTCCCCCTCAATCCACTAGCCTAGACACCTAAGTCTTATATGTAGTTGAGGTAACAGCAAATGGCTGTAGCTGGTCATAATTAATGATACTCCCCTGACTTAACCAACCAAGCACCATTCACCAATGGACCCCTCCAAAAATTCTTATCCAGAAAGGAATGAGAGAGCTATAATAATAATAATAATAATAATAATAATAATAATAATAATAATAATAAAGAGCAAGAGCCTCCAGCATGTGGAGGAGAGCGTTGAAGATCTGCAACTTGATAACTGGAAACTGAGGACCAGCAAAACAAAGTTTTGAAGAAATAATCCCAGATTAAAGGGGGAGGTACAGAAAACCCTAGAAGAGGAGAGAAAAGCCAAGACGTCTCAGGAGGAGCATGAGTGAGCCGAAGATGAAAAAAATCCAGTAATGACTTGTAAAATGGGGCCGGCGATACATCGACACCAAACATCAACAGTAGTGGCTCTGCCAAGGTCAGACAGTACGAGACAACAGCATTTGGCAAGAGTAGTCTATCCATAAACAACTAAAAAAATAAATAGGACCACAGGCACATAAGGAGCATAACTGGCCGACCTCTCACAATGTTTAAGAAAGAACTTGACAAATATCTCCACAGAATACTTGATCATCCAGGCTCTGATTCTTAAGTCAGGCTGCGAGCAGCCGCGTCCAACAGTTTGGTTGGACGCGACCAACCGGGAGGCCCGGTTGACCAGACGACCAACCGGGAGGCCCGGTTGACCAGACGACCAACCGGGAGGCCCAGTTGACCAGACGACCAACCGGGAGGCCCAGTTGACCAGACGACCAACCGGGAGGCCCGGTTGACTAGACGACCAACCGGGAGGCCCGGTTGACCAGACGACCAACCGGGAGGCCCGGTTGACCAGACAACCAACCGGGAGGCCCGGTTGACCAGACGACCAACCGGGAGGCCCGGTTGACCAGACGACCAACCGGGAGGCCCGGTTGACCAGTCGACTAACCGGGAGGCCCGGTTGGAGATCGGACCGCGGGGCCATTGATCCCGGGCAGCTACACAAGGTTGACTACACAAGGTAGGCATGGAAACTGAGGACAAGCGATGTAAAGATTGAAAATCTAAAGTGCCAAGAAACAACATTCTGCTGCCATGATGAAAACTGCAGGTGAAACATCAACACATCGGCCACCTGTGAACTGTACATAGAGTAATATACCAAAGTGAAATGTTCCAAACGTGTAGAACAGCATAGAACGTTGAACGACTGAGAAACATCTCCGGACCTATCAGTGTTGTTAAATTATCATAGCAATATGGAAGTTGTAGTGAAGGACCTGGTGACTCTAGTGGGAGCCCTGAGGACAGAGTTGGACTCTCTGCGGGAGGAGGTGCGTCAGCTTAAAAAACAACGAGAAGTAACGAAGGAGGAGACCAGCAGTAAAGGGACCTCGTCTTGGAGAGTTGCGAAAGACAGGGGCCTTAAGAAGACTTTGATAAAGCCGCCTTCAAACGCCATAGCAACTTCAAATTCATTTGACGTTTTGGAGGACGAGTGCTGTGGAGAGACTGTGGATCGCGCAAAAGGGAAAGCAACGAAGAGAAAGGAAGCGCAGGCCCCTCAGAAAGTAAAGGAAGTACCTAAGCAAACATTAGTTGTGGGAGATTCCCAGATAAGGTATTTGGATAGAACGTTTTGTGCTAGAGATAGGGGGAACAGGTTAAGGGTTTGCTATCCCGGAGCTGGCATTGGTGATATTATAAACAACATGAATGATATTATGGCTGGTAATGGGAACAATCCCATTATTTGCATTAGCGTGGGAGGAAATGATGTTGGTCGAGTCAGGAGTGAGGAACTGATTCAGAGGTATAAAACAGCCATAGAGTTAGTTAGGAGCAAGGGAGGAATCCCGATCATATGTGGCATTCTTCCAAGAAAGGGAGTGGGAAATGAATGGATATCGAGGGCACTTGGTGTCAATTGCCGGCTGGAAAGATATTGCAAATCAAATGCAATATCTTTCATAGACAACTGGGAACACTTCTATGGAAGAAATGAAATGTATGCTCGTGATGGGGTGCATCTATCGAGAGCTGGGGTTGTTGCTGTTGCGAACTCGCTAGAAGAAGTGGTTAGAGGTGTTTGTTTGGGTTTAAACTGTTAGTAGATAGAGGTATGGGAATTGATTTGGAGGAAGGAGGTAATAAAAGTATGTGTTTGTGGGAGAAAGGAATTGGCAAAACGATCAGGGAAAGAGAAGGTCCGCAAAATAACAATTCACTTAGGGTATATTACACTAACAGTAGAAGTCTAAGAAATAAAATTAACGAATTAAATGCTCTTGTCTGCACAGAAAAAATAGATATTATTGCACTTACCGAAACGTGGATGAATGTAGAAAATAGAGAACTATTAGCTGAATATCAAATATATGGATTTAAACTATTTCACACAGATAGATATATTAGACGAGGAGGTGGAGTAGCCATATATGTTAGGGATAATTTGAAATGTAGTCTCAAAGAGGGAATCAAAACAGAGCCACACACAGAAACTATTTGGATTGAATTAAACGAAAAAGCTAATAATATTATAATAGGAGTAATATATAGGCCACCAAATTTAGACAGAATGGAAGCAAAGCATCTATGGGATGAAATATCTAGAGCATCTAGATCTAACAGTATTTATGTCATGGGTGACTTTAATTTTAGCGGAATAAACTGGTTGAACAAAACAGGGAATAGTGAAGCAGAAGATTTTCTAGAATTAATTGACGATTGCTTTCTTACGCAACACATTAAGGAACCAACACGGGAAAATAATATTTTAGATTTAGTGTTAACTAACAGGGAAACGCAAATTAATGACATCGAAATAGGGAGTGAGCTAGGGAGCAGTGATCACAAAGAAATCAGATTTAGCATAGAATGGAATAGACCAGTAGGAGAAAATTCTGTTAAAGTGCCAGATTTTCGAAAAGCTGATTTTAATAGCCTAAGAAATTTTTTGGGTCAAATTGATTGGAAAGGCTTGGGTATGGGGTGTGGGCCGGTCTTGGAGCGAGACATGAACCCAGCGATAGGTGACTTAAATGGGGATTTCGATGTGGATTCAATATATAACTTATTTAAGAATATTCTAAACAAAGCACAGGAACGTAGTATACCATACAAATTGAATAGATCGTATACTAATGACCCAAAGTGGATAACAAAGAATTTGAAGAACCTTATAGGTAAAAAGAGAGCTTGGTACAAAAGGATTAAAAATGGGGAGGTCACTTTAGAACAGGAATTCGTACAACTAGTTAGAAATGTTAAAAAAGAGATAAGGAAAGCAAAAAGAAACTATGAAGTTCGCATAGCAGGGCAAGCAAAGACAAATCCTAAAGGGTTTTTTCAGTTATATCGTACTAAGACTAGGGAAAGGATAGGTCCATTAAAAACTGAGACAGGTCAAATAACAGATAGTGATGAAGAGATGAGTAGTATTTTTAATAAATATTTTGTATCTGTATTTACTAAAGAGGAACTTAACAATATGCCTTCAGCCGAACAAGTCTATGTGGGTGGGGACGTGGACAGGTTGACGAGTTTAGCAGTTACCAGGGAGGATGTTCTTAAACAAATAGTAAAACTCAAACCAAACAAATCCCCAGGGCCGGATGAAGTGTTTGCTAGGGTGCTTAAAGAATGCAAAGAGGAGCTTTGTGACCCACTGTCAACCATATTTAATAAATCAATAGAGTCAGGCAGAGTGCCAGAGTTTTGGAAAGTTGCTAATGTGATACCAGTTTTTAAGAAAGGAGATAGATCACTTGCGTCTAACTATCGACCAATTAGCCTAACGTCTATTGTGGGAAAGTTACTCGAATCTATAATAGCAAATAAAATTCGTCTTCATCTTGAAAAACATAAATTAATAATTGAGTCGCAACATGGTTTTATAAATGGCCGTTCATGTTTAACAAATTTGTTATCTTTTTATTCTAGCATTGTTGAGGCAGTTGATAGTGGTAAGGATTGCGATGTTGTATACCTTGACTTTAGCAAAGCTTTTGATACAGTGCCACATGAAAGACTGATTAGAAAAATAGAGTCTCATGGTATTGGGGGTGCTATATTAAGCTGGATTAGGGCATGGCTATACCAAAGGAAACAGAGAGTTAGTATAAATGGAATCAAGTCAGAGTGGGAAAATGTTGTAAGTGGAGTGCCTCAAGGCTCTGTCCTGGGACCTCTGTTGTTTATAATATATATAAATGATTTAGATTCAGGTTTGAGTAGCAACATTTGCAAATTTGCCGATGATACGAAAATCGGTAGGGAAATTAATTCGGAGGAGGACTCACTATCACTTCAAGTTGATCTAGATAGGGTTTTGAAATGGTCAAAGGATTGGCAGATGCAGTTTAATGCTGATAAATGTAAAGTTCTGAGGTTAGGTAATGATGATAGAGTTACAAGATACGAGCTAGATGGTGTTGTGATTGCGAAGTCGGATTGCGAAAGGGATCTGGGAGTTATGATTAGTAAGAATTTAAAACAAAAGGATCAATGCATAAATGTTCGTAATAAGGCAAATCGGACACTTGGATTTATTAATCGCAGCGTTAGTAACAAGACACCTGGTGTGGTTCTCAAGCTATATCTTGCTCTAGTTAGGCCCCATTTAGATTATGCAGTTCAGTTTTGGTCGCCATATTATAGAATGGATATAAATTCACTTGAACGTGTCCAGCGTAGGATGACTAAGTTAATTCCCCAAATTAGAAATCTTTCATATGAAGAAAGATTAACAAAGCTTAAGTTGCATTCACTGGAAAGGCGAAGAGTTAGGGGTGACATGATAGAGGTTTACAAGTGGATGAATGGACATAACCGGGGGGATATTAATAGGGTATTAAAAGTATCAACACAGGACAGAACACGAAACAATGGATATAAATTGGATAAGTTTAGATTTAGGAAAGACTTGGGTAAATACTGGTTCAGTAACAGGGTTGTTGATTTGTGGAACCAATTGCCGCGTAACATTGTGGAGGTGGGGTCCCTCGATTGTTTCAAGCACGGGTTGGACAAGTATATGAGTGGGATTGGGTGGTTATAGAATAGGAGCTGCCTCGTATGGGCCAATAGGCCTTCTGCAGTTACCTTTGTTCTTATGTTCTTATGTTCTTATCTGGGGAGATGGAACTAATAAATGAACTGCTTCACAATCAGGTGGTTCGTTTGGTTCAGTATCTTGTTTCACATTATCTATGTTCTGTTTACCTTGCTGGTGGCTTTTTCTTTTTCCTTCTTGCACTTGTATAGAGTAGGAGGGGGGGGGGCAGGTTTTGACCTTTGGTTCCCAGTAGGCTTACAATGACTCACAAGGGCCTTGCATGGATTTAATTTGGTGGAACTATCCAGCACCAAGGAGCGACTAAGGACCTGCCAGAAAATGCCATTGCATTACATTCAGTGCTGTTTTTCTTGTATAAATATATAAAGTACAACACTGTACATTACTTGAAATTTTGTAAACTGGGCGTACATTTGTACAAGTGTACAACCATTTATGAAAAATATTTTAAATTTAAATTGAATTACATTTCTCACTGTTCACTATTTGCAGACTCTTATATTCACAGGATGACAGAAATTAGAGGAATCCTGAAAAAAAAATTATGGTCTATATTTCATACCACTATAAACACCATGAAAGTTAAAGATCTGGAGCTTCTTCATAAATGATATCACAACTTGAACAATATAACTAATATTAACACTAACACAGCATACTTTGACAAATAAATTGACAACATGCCCATTCACTCATCGCCTGGCCCTGACTCCTGGAACTCCACATTTATAAAGAAATGTCAAGTATCAGTATCACGACACTCGTAGTATGGATACCTGGCGACACACCAAAAGCACTTAAATTGGCAAATGTAGCTTGGCTACATTAGGTACATCTGTAGCAAATTGTTTGAAAAACGATTAGACTGGTCACACTTACATAACACATTAAAGTCTTTGAGTGATTAGGAGTTGGGGCCTACTGTTTTTATAGCAACAATTACGTACACAATCCAGGTCAAGGTGGATTTAGTGTTGGAAGATTTGTTTCTATTTCTGAACCATTATGATGAAATCACAGAAGCATTAGAACAAAACCAAAATGCAGATGTTGTATACATGGATTTTGTAAAAGCATTTGACAAATGTGATCGTTGAGTAATAGCCAATAATGTGAGGTCCAAAAGAATAACAGGTAAATGGGGAAAATGAATATTTAATTTCCTGTCAAACAGAATGCAAAGAGCAACAGTCATTCAAACAAATTCAAGTACCAGCACAGTGATAATCTCCATGCCCCAGGGAACAGTCATAGCACTACAACTCTTTGTCATTATATCAGACAACAAAAATTTGTTTGTCGTCCTTTGCTCAAAATCTTCACAGATATCAAGAAAGTCTTCCACTGGGCACTATTAAATACTGGAATGTGGTTATTAACAATGATAAAGTTCAAATGTGGTACAGTATTTAGTAATGGTAAAAATTGCAAACTTAAATGGAATACAGATTACAAGATGCAATCAGATTTCCTCACAGAGGGCACGTAAAAGACTCGGGCGATATGATGTTAGATGATTTAATGTTTAGTGAGCATAACCAAGAAAATGTAACATCAGTCAAGAATAAGATAGTGAATTATGAGAGCTTCAACTCCAGTGATTCCATCACAGTCCACACTTCTCTCACCTTTCACATAAAATGTGCTTTCCTGACATGAGTTTTGTTTGATACTAAGTTCCTCAGTCTAAGCAGGAGAAATTTCTGAAATAGATTTTCAGTGAACATATACATCATATATAGACAAAGTAGTGCACCTAAATTTCTGATATTGTCTCAAAGCAATCAAAATACAATCTCATGAAAATATACAAGAGAGATATCACATTATATATACAAGGAAGATACTGGAAGACCAGGAATACGCACAACACAGTAATAACCTGCTGAAATTAAATATATGGTAGAAAATGCAAAATAGGCCCAGTGAGGAGTAGAAGTGTCATAGGCAGAAAGAACATTGAACATCAGAGGTCTGCTGCTCTTCAACTTCCTTCCACCATATATAACAAAAGTTCCTTGATACAGTTGTAAGTTTTCAAGAGACAATAGGAGAAGTTCCTGCAAGAAGTGCTGGGGCAGCTGTGCCATAATGATCTGAATGCGGGTCTGTAGACTACTGCAAGCAACAGTCTTTCAGATCAAGTTATCCATGACAAGCCTGACTCCAGGCAGGCCTAGGGGGAATAAAACTTGCGGAACTGATTACAAGTAGTATGTCATCAAAACTGTCAGCTAATTTATTTACAGTATCATTCTAATTCTATGTTAGAACTGTATTATCTGCATATCTTATCTACAAGTTTATTATATATGATATTCTTTACAATATTTAATCCAGTCATACATCGTTAGGTTTACACCCTTGCCTAATGTTATTAATGTGACACCTTTTATGACCCTCCCCCTCTATGTATATGTATAGTGTACACCACATAACTCTCAGGGAAATGCACAACTTTCCATCATTGTAGGCTCAGTTACTCATTGCTCTATAAACTCATAAACAAGCCTTGTTTCTTCACTAAAAACTTTATACAACGTTTAATATTCCACCGACTCCAAACCTGCTCATCGTTCTCCAGTCACGATGTATTTAACTTTGTTATGCTTTCTCCAAGTACATGTACACGTTATCTTTGATGTGGTGGCTCCACTAAGTGTATCTGTGCGTGTGTCTGATCCTCTCAACCTCTTCCACTGTGGACCTCACTTTATTCATCATATACTTGTTTATTTGTTATAGTCCATATTAAGTAAAGTGCATGTACTTATGTTTATTTTCAGGCTATTGATGCATTTGATACCAAGAAGTTCCACTTTATTGTGCTGAAATACAAGTACTATGAACTGTTGTGTATCAAAGCTGAAGCTCCTGCTAATCCCAGTAAAGAAGGTGCTGTTGATGAACTAGTCAAGGTAAGTGTGTATACTGTGTCTTCTACTGGAACATATCTTGGGAAACCAACAAACTTGTATATTTCAGTGTCTATTTTATTCACAGTAAGTTATCCATTATACATGTGTGAACTAACAATTAAGCCAAATGGTCACAATGGTCATGACAAGGGACACTGTGTTAACCATTATATTTGGGACTTGGCCTTCCAATGTCTTCTATGTATGTAATGTATTCACCTAGTTATGCTTCCGGGGGGTTGAGCTCTGGCTCTTTTGACCCGTCTCTCGACTGTTAATCACTCGACTTATTTTTTTTTCCTGGGGGGAGCCCCTTTGGCTCCCTGGAGCTATCTAGGCTGATATGGATATATTAGACTTTGGCATCAGTCAGTGTGAATGGAGTTCTTAGGCCTACCGGGGACCACGAGCCAGAACCTGGCCCTCTCAGAGAGGCACGAAAGCAATGGCCTATAGAATTGCACATGTGATTTGGAGCATTCTGTATCTGCCATCGACCAGGGTCAGGCACCCAGAAAGATAAGCATCTCAAAACAAACCCCTGTGCTAGTGGAAACTACTACTGAAAGTCAAATGAGTGGATAAAACTCCCCAAAGAAAATCAAGCAAATGAGCAAGATGTCATCATGTGCCGCACTGCCGTCTGCACAGTCCCCCCCCCTACCAAGGAGGGGGGAAGGCGGAGCCCCAGATCCCTCTCGCCGGCTACCCACAGCTTCAGGTCTTGGCTGATGTGTTTGAGGATTGGTTGTGTGACTCCAGCTCCTGATTCTTATGTTCAGTGCTGTCTTTAGCGTGGTGCCTGGGCTGTGAGTAATATTCACAGGTACTCAGGCTACATGCGCTAAACCACCGTGCTGCGTGGAGTTTATTGAGAAATTCTCCCAGTGCGCATGAAATGAAGTGTTCCCCAAAAATTCTTTTTTCTTCGTAAAATGATAAATTCCCTTCCCTGAACGTAAACGTTCCTATGTAAAAATAAGTACCAAATTCCACTTACTTTGGCTGTGGGGACGTGGGCAAGATGCGCTGTGACGTCATCAGGGCCTGGTCGCCCGTGCGTGACTCGCCCAGACACTGTCACGCGGGCCATTCAAGCACCGGGTGTTGCCACAAATATATTTTCAATTATTTGTTTTATGTATTTCCAATGCGGTTTTATTATTTTTTTTAGCGTATATGATGTATATTTGTGTCCTTTACAATATGTATACAGTAGAACGTTCATAATGTTCCATGGAACTGTGATACATGTGTCAGTAATGTGTCCACAATAAATGTTTATTGTCGCAATATTACCTGTTAACAATTCACTAAAATTACAATATGTACAGTTTCACACACTATTTACACAGTAACACACTGTATTACACACTCAGTACTTCGAAGTGTTTAATAATCAACGAAGTAGTCCATGGTACACAGCGCGACTTCGCTCTCAGTGCACCAGGTACAGATAAATTTTCGCTTCCTGTTTCTTCATTCTGTGTGCTTGCAAATAACGCACTCACGTACACCCTTGGCTTTAGAACTTGTAGGTTGTATGTAACCAAGCTTGTAAAGCATAAGATAGTATTGAAAAGATTGTAGGAAAAGATCAATTTGTAAGGTAGTCTTGAAAAGATTGCTTTGTATGGTCCCACACAGGAAGAGATTCAGCTTACCTCAAGAGTGTCCGTCAGTCAGGAAGAGATTCAGTTAGCCTCAAGAGTGTCCGTCAGTTGGAAAGAGATTCAGGTATTCTTGAAAATATCTATGGAAAACACCACCATGGAAGCCGCTAACACTGTTCATCTATGCTATTTGTATCAGATGCATCATCACTGAACGCAGAAAACGATTCATCTAAGTATCATCTAAATAAATAGCATAGGATTGCAAGGGTGATGCTCAGAGCTACAACTGGATACGCTCGCTATATCGTCCTTATAGGTGCTGTATCACTTGCATCCGACCTTTGTGTTAGGTCCTTATTGCGCCTGGCTTCCCCAATATTATGACCCTTATGTTCTTCAAACAATAAGGTTTGAATTTCACCGACAGAGCATTATCTTTCAACACTGCGTCGGACAGGTGTTTGGGAGCCAGAGGCGCGTGCGCCACCCACGGTTGCTCATTCAGTACTAACCCAGTTAGCAGGGCATTCTGGGATTTTTTTCCAAGATGGCTGCCTCTCACTGGA
Organism: Procambarus clarkii; assembly: GCF_040958095.1. Taxonomy (NCBI): domain Eukaryota; kingdom Metazoa; phylum Arthropoda; class Malacostraca; order Decapoda; family Cambaridae; genus Procambarus; species Procambarus clarkii. The sequence goes on along the minus strand of NC_091225.1, from coordinate 12,689,635 downwards.
GGTCTTAAGAGTCCATTTCGTACACAACCAACCTCGTACACATTTAGAATTGGTTACGAAAAATCAAAACGAGTTTTCTCGGTTGGCGCAGTTTCCCGCCAACCGAGAAAACTTGGTTGGCGCAGTTAAGTGGTTAAGGTTGCCTTGCCTAAGTGCCCTGTAAGTACCGCCCTTGGGGCTTGGGGCCATCTTCCACAAGTCACCTTGGGGTCTGCCTCTGGCTTTTGCTGCTCGGTAATTGACTGCCCTGAGTGTGCTGGGGGGTTTCCTCCTCTCTTGTTTACCTTAGGGTAAAGGGTAGTTTGCACTGGTAGGGGTGCAGGGTTCTGCACAGCTAGTTATCACCTGTTATAGCGGATGGCTCTGTTCCGCCTGGGTACGTTGTCCTCTTTTGGGGTTTTTCTTTTGTTTTTGTTTTCTGCCTGGAGGGGGGGGGTCTGTTTTCTGTTGGATGCCCCTGTATTTCATAATATATATCTCTCTGGGGTCTTGGTGGTATCTTCTGCTAGGCCCCAGTGAGTGGACACGTCCCAAAGGTTCAGCTTTTAGAAGTTTGATTGGTAGACTTGGGCACTAGTTTGCAGTACCCTGCCTGGGCTTTCCCCTATCGACACCAGTCTTAGGGCCCTGGCAAATCCCTCGGGAACGCAAGGGGTCCGATAGATGCGACCCCCCTAGGTCCCCTCTCACCATGGGCAAGTTTGAGGGTTGCTCTGTCCCCCTTGTCTCAGGGTGACTCACTGTTTTTGTCTCTTTGTCATGCTGCCTGTTGGGTTGGTGACACGTTCGACCCATAGTTCTGCGAGTTTTGTTGCCTATTAGTGACTCAGTACACCCAGTCCAGTGCCCAGTCCACTGATTACTCTATCCGATTGCAGGCAGCTCAGGCATGGCATGCTAGATATAGGTTGCTATAACACACTAGGTTGATTGCTAACCTGGAAGCCCCGAGGCTGCCCCGTTTTGTTGATAGGGACCCGGACTTGGGGGTGTTGCTCGCTTTGACCTTGGTTCAGTCAACACCCCCTCGTTCTTTCCCTGCTGTGGTGCATTCTGGTCTTTCCCCCCTGGCTTCCAGCTCCGAAGCATCTAAGGGCTTCGAAGTCGGGGCAGGGTTTAGAAGCTTCTGAGAATCGGGCAGTCTCGTGGGTTGTCTCGTCCGGGGTGCCAACGGAGGCATTCGAGTTGGTTCCTTCAACCGTGGCGTCAGGGTCTGACCATTGGGCCCCCCATTTCTGCCTGCCTCGGCTTATTCTTTTGAGGCCACAGCTTTGGAGGACAACTCGGCCCAGGGTCCTGGTGTGGAGGTTCCTGGGGTTGGGGAGGAGCTGACTTGGGGGTCTTGGGCCCCGTTGGAACCCGTCTGGGTTTTTCTACCCCTCTGAGCGGGACTTACTGTTGCAAGGAGTAGGGTTTTCTTTTCCCCCCTCTGCGTACGAGTTGGATTTAGTGTTGGCCCCTCCCCGGGTTTGGTTCCATATCCCTTCCTTGAGGTTACCTTTAGGTGACTTCGGGGCTCAGCGACCTCGCGGCCCGGTCGTCGACCAGAGCTCCTTGTTGCTGGACTGGTCAACCAGGTTGTTGGACGCGGCTGCTCGCAGCCTGATGTATGAGTCACAGCCTGGTTGATCATGTATCCTTTGGAGGTGTTTGTCAAGTTCTCTCTTGAACACTGTGAGGGGTCGGCCAGTTATGTCCCTTATGTGTAGTGGAAGCGTGTTGAACAGTCTCGGGCCTCTGATGTTGATAGAGTTCTCTCTCAGAGTACCTGTTACACCTCTGCTCTTCAACTGAGGTATTCTGCACATCCTGCCATGCCTTCTGGTTTCATGTGCTGTTATTTCTGTGTGCAGGTTTGGGACAAGCCCCTCTACTATTTTCCATGTGTAAATTATTATGTATCTCTCCCGCCTGCGCTCTAGAGAATACAGATTTAGGCTCTTTAGTCGGTCCCAGTAGTTTAGATGTTTTACTGAGTTGATTCTAGCAGTAAAGGATTTCTGCACGCTCTCCAGGTCAGCAATTTCTCCAGTTTTGAAAGGGGCTGTCATTGTGCAGCAGTATTCCACTCTAGAGAGCACTAGCTTCTTGAAAAGTATCATCATCGGTATAGCATCTCAAGTGTGAAAGGTTCTTGTTATCTAACCTGTCTTTTTTTTTTTTTTTTTTTTTTTTTTTTTTTTTTTTTTTTTTTTTTTTTTTTTTTTTTTTTTTTACCTTCGGGTTCATCGGTTCTGTCTTTCTAGAGGTTTTTGACTTCCTGCATCCTGCCTCATGAGGTGCGGGTGGCCATTGCGGCTTACCTCCTGCGCGACCCGGATTATGCCTCTATAATGGATCCATCTTCATTCAAGTTTGGGTCTTCATCTCCCAACTGGGTTCGTTATGAGGTTCCGGAGTCATCCTGGTTAGTGGACTTCCCTGTGCTGTCTTTGGATGCTTGGAGTATTTTCTGTCGTACCCATGCGCTTGAGTGGCGCAAGGCACTGACGTTGGTCCAGGTTTACATGAGGGGGCGGGGGAGGTCCCATTGCTGGATTGTGCCAGGGCTTGGGGTTCCTCTCGTCATGATAGGCCACTGGTGCCACCTTTGGACCCGTCTTCATCTGGTTGGTGCGGTGATTGCTCTGTGCATTAGTTGGGTTCTCGCAAGGGGCATCGGCCCTTTCGCGGGTTCGCCCCCATTGACGGGGCGATGGTGGGGAGGCTCACACTGTTCATTCACACCTGGTCTCATGATTTGTAGGCTTTTTGGGTCATTTCTGATGACCTGCAGTGGTGTTGGATGGCCCCTCCTCCTTCGGGTGTTTGGGGCTGGCAGGGCTGGCTTCTTCTCCTGCACTTTGTCGGGTCATCTCGGAGTGGGTATGTTTGGGCGTGGTCGAAACGATGGCATCCCTCAGGTGGGTTTCCCGTCTGTTCCCAGTCCCGAAACGGGACTGTGCGGACCTGCAGTTCATTCCGGACTTGTTCCGTCTGAACCCCTGGGTCTATTGCCCCACTTTTCGGGTGACTACTCTTCTGTTGGAGCCGGGCGCTTGTATGGTGTCTTGGATGTCTTGGTCCCTGGACATCCAGGACGTGTATTGGCACGTCCCAATTCATTTGGGGTTCAGGGATTGGCTTGGTTTTGTTGTGGGGCATCTCTGTTACTGCTTTCGTCGTCTTCCGTTCGGGTTGGACCTGGCACCTTGCGTGTTCACACGCCTTACCCGGGTCATGGTGGCCCATCTGTGTCTCTTCCCATCAGATCAGATCCCATCACAATGGTTGTACTCTTCAAATCACTTGTGTTGTTGGGGATTCTAAAAAAAGCCCCGAAATCATCTCAAGATGACCTCTAGATCTCAAGATGACCCCCAGGGGCCTTGTGTCGGCTGTTGCATCGTCGGCGTCATCTTCGGATTTTCCGGAGTTCAGTGCCTTGACGCCTTCCCGAGCCCTCGCTTGATGTGTTCACAGACGCATCGTCTTTTGGCTGGGGCTTTGTGACCAGTGCTCACCAGACCAGCCAGACAAAATCACTGAGGCATTAGAAGAAAAACAGAATGCAGATGTTGTATACACAGACTTAGCAAAGGCATTTGACAAATGTGACCATTGAGTGATAGCACACAAGATGAGGTCAATGGGTATAACTGGTAAAGTGGGACGCTGGATACTCAATTTCCTGTCGAACAGAACACAAAGGGTAACAGTCAAATCAAATAAACTCGAGTCCGAGCGCAGTTAAAAGCTCTATTCCTTGAGGTACAGTCCTTGCACCACTGCTGTTCCTTATTCTCAAATCAGATATTGAAAAAATACAAGTCACAGCTCTGTGTCATCGTTTGCAGATGATATATAAATCAACATGAAAATTACCTCTTCTGAAGACATTGAAAAACTACAAACAGATATTAACAAAGCTTTTGACTGGGCAGCAGAAAATAACACGATGTTTAACAGGTATAAATTCCAGGTACTCAGATATGGCAAAAATGAGGATCTGAAACATAATACAGGGTACAAAACACAATCGAATCTGCCCATAGTAGGAAAACAGCATGTCAAGGATTTGGGAATAATGATGTCCGACGATCTATCGATTAGGGAGCATAACAAAGCAAATATTGCATCAGCCAGAAAAATGATAGGATGGATTACAAGAACTTTCAAATCCAGAGATCCCATCACAATGGTGGTACTCTTCAAATCACTTGTGTTGTCCCGTCTTGAGTACTGCTCAGTACTCACTTCCCCCTTCAGAGCAGGAGAGATTGCTGAAATAGAAGGAATACAGAGAACATATACGGCACGCATAGATGAGATAAAGCACATAAATAATTGGGATCGTCTCAAAGCCCTCCAAATGTACTCACTAGAAAGGAGACGGGAGAGATACAAAATAATATACACATGGAAAGTACTGGAGGGTCAGGTCCCAAATCTACAGAGTAAAATAACAACGTACTGGAGTGAACGATATGGAAGAAAATGCAGGATAGAATCAGTGAAGAGCAGAGGTGCCATAGGTACAATCAGAGAACACTGTATGAACATCAGAGGTCCACGGTTGTTCAACACCCTCCCAGCGAGCATAAGAAATATTGCCGGAACAACAGTGGACATCTTCAAGAGGAACGTAGATTGTTTCTTCCAAGGAGTGCCAGACCAACAGGGCTGTGGTGGGTATGTGGGCCTGCGGGCCACTCCAAGCAACAGCCTGGTGGACCAAAAGGTTCATACACGGAGGATGACAAACAAATTAGTGAAATCCTAAAAAAGCAGTATGAGGACATGCTTAGCACTCCAATAAACAACATGAAAGTGGAAGATCCAGACAATTTCTTTATGCGGGATATCCAAACCCCTGTAAATATAACTGATATTGTAACACGGGTTTGGGTTTCTAGTTTGGGTTTTCGTGGTGTAACACGGGCTTTGAGAAGGTCGCAAAATTGTCTCCTTTGGCCTAAAGTCGGCGGTACGAGGGTATACACAGTTGGTGTTTACGGCCTAGTAACCTGGTGACATCAAGAAACGCCTGAGATGACGTGAGCAATGATGGAAGACGAGATTCACCTGTTCTGCAAACAAGCAACCCGCCTCTACGACCTTCTAACATCACTCCTGCTAAGAGACACCGTTGGTACATCCAGTCCTGCTCTGCTGTGGTCATCTGCGACGTCAAGTTTAACATCAAGACTGCCGTGTGAACTGTGATTGATACGAAGGCGTGTGGACTGTCGAGAGCAAGATTAATGGCCGAAGTAACAGTATTCTACAGCTGTCACTTGGCACTCCGCTCTACTACACTCTGTCGTCATTCAGGAGTACCGGATGGGAGTACAAGAGGACCAGGTATTGATGTCTACACATGAGAAGAAGCAAGATCGACACCGATATTTTGTTTGTTTGTGTTTGCAGGCAGCTCCTATTCGTATGGGCCAATAGGCCTTCTGCAGTTACCTTTGTTCTTATGTTCTTATGTTCTTATGTCATCGTCAGCGACTACATTCAGCATCCAGCAGCATCGATTTTTTTTTTCGATTACTCAATATGAACAATTGATACAAAACAACAAAGTTGGCTCTGAACATCTGTGTAAAGAACATCTGGACACTTTTGTTTAAATGTTGAAAAACAGAGTTAGAATCAATTCTTTATAAATGTTGAAAAACAGATTTAAAATAATAATTCTGGTATAATATATGAATTTTACTCTATAAATTGGTCAGTAATCAAAATCGAAGCCCCTGTGTAATTGTCTCAGCCCAGAACAAACGGTTATGGAAAATTATGTTGTGCTATTTTTTTCAGAATGTTTGAACACAGGAGAGGCGGACCAATATAAACATTGACACTTCTAGTGAGTGAGAACACTTGGCTGTACAGTCAGCTGAAACCTGTGATATAGTATAGGAATTTTTTTTTATTTTTAGATACATGTAATAAACGTTAGGTGTGTTCCTTGACATGTCAAGGTTGACATTGATGGGGAGTGGGTAGTACACGGATGTGAACTGATAGTTCCGTAGTACGCTCCCGGATGACTGAAAGTTCAGTCTGATGATATAACTTTAATGTTTGTTTGAGCACGGTGTGGCCGGCTCTAGAGGACACATGGACTTGGCTAGTGAAGAGCCAAGAGAGTTTAATAGCTAGTTTTTGATGGTAGAGTAGGGACATGTTATTTAGCTATGTCAGTAAGGATAGGATGTATGTTTCCTGATATTAGAGGATTGCTGTCAGTTGACAGCTGAGAAATTTATGAAATATGAACATGTTTATTATGATGTTGGACTATTATTTGTCAAATTTTATTAGTTAGGTTAGCTTTTGTTTGTGGCATGAGTTGAATTGTGGGTTTGGATACTAAACCTCGTGAATTTTAACAAATTAACAAGGTTTACTAAGTGCTTGTGTGGGGGGGTTGTAACAAACTAGGCTGTTGTAAGAATTATCCAGAGTGGTTTATCGACAAAAGAGAATGGGAAGCTGAGCCGCATGGTGACCTGACCCCCAGGGGAATTCGCGGTGGAAATAACCGACGCTTTGTTCATATCTGCGTATAATGAATCATCCTATAGTATTCAGGAATTTAGAGAAAATTAGCCTTTATTCATTTTGCATTAAAATTGTATTGTATAATAGTACTGGACACAATATCAAGAGTATTCTAATTATTGAGTTTAAGTCACCATCAGTGACGTCACGAATCAGATCTAACTTTTAAAGCGGAGTGACCGGCGGTCATAGGTCATCAGGGGTTGACAGGTCTACTATTTCTCAAAGTTTTAATAACCATCTTTGTGATCGGGAACAGCTCTGCCGTTAGAGGCTTGTGTAATTTAATTCAGTAAAATAATTCAACCAGTCTGGATCAATTAAGTACAACAGAGGTTAATTGTTATAACTTAAACCTGGCTAGTAACTTGGTAGAACTTTGACTGACTAGGCGGAAGGATACAAGGTTCTAGTCTGGGCTAGGCCAGACGAGGACAAATCAGTGTGGATACGGGAGCAGCTGGGAGAGGTCAAACATCTTACCTCTCCCCAAGACATCTAGCTGGTCGCCCAAGGTATAGTTGCTATGGTTATGTATAGAAATAGTCTTCTCATTTGCCATTCAGGTCAAGTAGGGAGTGTTAAAGTGATAGGGAGTGAACACATTTAGATTTTGTTTTAGTTTTCTTTTAATAAATTAAATTTGTTATTAATTTGCATTTTATTGTTTCCATGTGTTTTATGTGTATACTTGTCCTGGTCACGTGGTCCACACGAGGCAGAGTTGCATTGGGCGCCGATTCTAACATCGAATCGGAATTATCATTACCGTGTAATTTATTCCACACTCAAGGTCATCGTTTATAGTGGGGATCAAGCCCCTAGGTTGATTAATTAGCGTGATCGATCCAGACCTCGATCATTGCTCTTGTATTACTGGTCTGGTGGTGGCAGCAGAGGTGACTCTAGGGTTTTGTTCAGAGCTTAGGTCACGTCATACTGGGTGTAGAATCCTAAGTCGGTCAATCGTCTTAGGACCACGTGGCGTGGAGTTGGCTTTGGTAAAAGTTTTGGAGTCCCTTGGTTTAGAAATAAAAGTAAGAATACGGGTAGAGGGAGTAGAAAGAAGGAAGAAAAGAGAGAAACCCAAACCCGTGTTACAATATCAACACGAGCGTACTAGACTTTGAAAGAGAAATTGAAAACATGCCCATGCACTCTATTCCGAATCTGGAATTCCATGAATTCCAGATTCATGGAATTCAATATTTATAAAGAAATGCAAAGTGCCGGTAGCACAGGCACTCAGAATAGTGTGGAGGAAGAGCTTGGACACGGGGGAGATACCAGATGCACTTAAAGTAGCAGACATAGCCCCTCTACACAAGGGAGGGAGCAAAGCATTGGCAAAGAATTATAGACCAGTTGCACTAACGTCGCACATAATAAAAGTATTTGAGAGAGTGATTAGGAGTCAGGTCACCAATTTCATGGTGACCAATGACCTTCACAACCCAGGCGAACATGAATTTAGAGCAGGAAGATCGTGCCTCTCGCAGCTACTTGATCACTACGACAAAGTCTCTGAGGCATTAGAAGAAAAACAGAATGCTGATGTGATATACATGGACTTTGCAAAGGCTTTCGATAAATGCATAACATGGCGTGATAGCACACAAAACGAAGTCAGTGGGAATAACCTGTAAAGTAGGACGCTGGATACTCAGTTTTCTGTCAAACAGGACTCAGCGAGTAACAGTCATCCATATAAAATCTAGCCCAAGCGCAGTTAAAAGCTCTGTACCTCAGGGTACAGTCCTTGCACCGCTGCTTTTCCTTATTCTCATATCAGATATAGACAAAAATACAAGTCACAGCTTCCTATCATCCTTTGCAGATGACACAAAAATCAGTATGAAAATTACCTCGGCTGAAGACATTGAAAAACTTCACGCTTATATTAATAAAGTTCTCGACTGGGCATCAGAAAATAACATGATGTTTAACAGTTATAAATTCCAGGTACTCAGGTACGGTAAAAATGAGGACCTTAAACATAATACAAGGTACAAAACACAATCAAATGTGCCCATAGTAGGAAAACAGCATGTAAAGGATTTAGGAATAATGATGTCTGACGACCTAACATTTAGGGAGCATAACCAAGCAAATATTGCGTCGGCCAGAAAAATAATCGGATGGATTACGAGAACTTTCAAATCTAGGGATCCCATCACAATGGTTGTACTCTTCAAGTCACTTGTGTTGTCCCGTCTTGAGTACTGCTCAGTACTCACTTTCCCCTTTAGAGGAGGAGAGATTGCTGAAATAGAGGGAATACAGAGAACATATATGGCACGCATAGACATGATAAAGCACCTAAATTATTGGGATCATCTCAAAGCTCTTCAGTACTCACTAGAAAGAAGACGAGAGAGATATCAAATAATATACATGTGGAAGATACTGGAGGGCCTAGTATCAAATCTACAGAGTAAAATAACAACGTACAGGAGTGAACGATATGGAAGAAAATGCAGAATAGCACCAGTGAAGAGCAGAGGTGCCATAGGCACAATCAGAAAACACTGTATAAATATCAGAGGTGCCATAGGCACAATCAGAAAACACTGTATAAATATCAGAGGTTCACGGTTGTTCAACACCCTCCCAGCGAGCATAAGAAATATTGCCGGAACAACCGTGGGCATCTTCGAGAGGAAACTAGATTGTTTCCTCCAAGGAGTGCCGGACCAACCGGGCTGTGGTGGGTATGTGGGCCTGCGGGCCGCTCCAAGCAACAGCCTAGTGGACCAAACTCTCACAAGTCAAGCCTGGCCTCCGGCCGGGCTTGGGGAGTAGAAGAACTCCTAGAACCCCATCAACCAGGTATCAACTAGCCAGGGGCAGTGGGGTTCGTCCTTCCGTTGAGCCCACAGCACAGTTCGGGAGTTCGCAGCAGTATGGATGTCACTTCGGAAAGGTTCGGGTCGCTTGGGGATCAACGATCAGGCTCCATTCGGACTACTCCCCGATGGTTCATTGCCTGAACCGTGGGTGTTCGATGTGCTCCTTGGTTCTTTGGGGCTGGTCGCATCGGGTAACTTGCCTGCTCAGTTATCGGGATTCGACTTTCCTGGCGGTTCACGTTCGGGGGGTGTTTAACATCCTGGCGGACGGCCTCTCTTGGTTCATTCCCCTGTCCACGGAATGGACTGTCGACGCCGACTCATTCAATTGGCTCTGCCGGACGTACAGGCTCCCGGAGGTGGACCTATTCACGTCGGCGTGGTGGAGGCGTCTCCCAGTATATGTGGCGCCATTCCCTGACTGCAAGGCCTTTGGGGCTTATGCTTTTCGGCAGGACTGGTCGAAGTGGGGCTACCTGTAGCTCTTTTCCCCGGTTCAGCTGTTGCTCCAAGTCCTAGCTCGCTTAGAGACTTACCAGGGGAGAGTTTTCCTCTTGGCCCCTTAGTGGCCTGCCCAGCCTTGGTTTCAGGCGCTGCCTGCTCGGTGTCCGAACCCAGGGGTTTTCCCGTGGCTCCACTTCTTTCAGCAGATCGGTTTGGTCCATTATGAGGTTTGGTTCGATCTTCTTCTCGAGTCTTCTCGTCTGGTATTTTCGACTCTAGTCTATTACCATTTGTATGATCATGTGGCTTGGTTAATGGTGTCCCACCTGCGTGCTTTGTCTCGGGGGAAGTATGAAGTTTCCTGTTGGTCCTAACGTTTCTTTTTTGTCTCTTCGTAGGTGTACTTCATTTTCTGTTATGGTTGTCTTGTCCTTTCTCTCGTAGCTGTTTCAGGACCGTCATCTGATGCCGAATACTGTCGCCTCGTATCGTGTTTCACCTCCGGCTCGCTCATGCGCCGCCTGAGCCGTCCTGGTCATTGGACAGGGTACTCCCTTGTCTCTCTTCCCCTCGGTTTGTAGTGGCCCCTGCGGTTCAGGATTGTTTCTCCAGGGCTCTTTATTCCTGTTGGCATTGACCTCTGGGGATAGGGTTGTGGAGCTTCATGCTCTCCTGTGGTGCAGGGGTTTATGCTGTTTTGGCTCTGGTGATAGTTTGTTTGCAGCTGTCTCCTTCTTTTCTGGTGAAGAATGAAACGGCTGCTTTTCAGAGGGGTCCTTGGGTTGTTGATGCTTGGTTATTACATGCGTGCCACGGATTCTGTGTCCAGGGATGCGCTTTGGGTTGATCCAGTTTCCCTTCTTCCCTGTTCCAGGGTTTGGGTCTCCTAGGTCGTCTGCAGGGTTATTCGGTCTAGGCAGCCTGCGGTCTATCCTCGTGCCCGCGACCTTCGTAAGTTTGCTGCTCTTGCTGCCGTCTTTGGTAACATGTCTTGGGCTGCCATACGGGCGCGGGGTTTTTAACGGTCGAACAGGGTCCTGGCTGCACGCTACCTGGTGAATATTCCTGGGCCTAGTCGGGCCTGTATTGCCTTGGGTTGGCAGTTGCAGCCAGTTGTCTTGACTTCGCATTGAGGAGTGAGTGCCGACAGCCTCCCGGGTAAGTCCGTCTTGTTTTCGTCTTTTGGTAAGTAGCTCCAGGAAGCCAAGGGGGTCCCTCCCCCCAGAAAACCAGCGTTGAATGTAATGAAATGCCATTTTCTGGGTGAAACCCGAGGCTCCCCGGCATCCCTCCCTCCCTGCGGTCGGGGCTTTTCTGGGGGGGGGAGCCCCGTTGGCTCCCTGGAGCTATCCAGGCTGATATGCTAATGTCAGACTTTGGCATCAGTCATGTATTGACTGAGTTCTGTGGGCCTACCGGGGACCACAAGCCAGAACCTGGTTCCCTCACAGAGGCACGAGGAGCAATGGACTATAGAAACCCCCGTGTGGTTGGAAGCATTCTATGTCTGCCATCGACCAGGTTAGGCACCCAGAAAGGTAGGCATCCCAAAGCAAACCCCTATTCTGGTGAAAATTGCTACAAAAAACTGAACAAGTGGAAAGAACTCCCCAAACAGAAACGAGCAAACGAGTATGACGTCACACGCCGCTGTCTGCGCAGCTCCCCCCTCTCTGGGAAGAGAGGAAGACCCAGACCCCCGCGCCGGCTATCCACCTCTCAGTTTTGAGGCTGGACATCAAAACACGTAAAAACTGCTGACCGGAGGGAGGGATGCCGGGGATCCTCCGGGACTCGCCCAGAAAATGGCGTTTAATTACATTCATTGTTCTCTTGTGCCTCATCTGAGGGGTGCCAGGGTCTGGCTCAAGGTCCCCGGTAGGCTCACAGAACTCCATACACATGACTGATGCCAAAGTCTGACATCAGCATATCAGCCTGGATACCTCCGGGGACCCGAAAGGGGCATCCCCCCAGAAAATGGCGTTTCATTACATTCAACGCTGTTTTTCTGTGGGGAGCCCCTACGGCTCCCTGGAGCTTATCGGGCTAATGTATGTTATATTAGACCGGGACATTAGCTAAGGAGTTCAGACCTACCAGGGACCAGCGCCAGAACCTGGCCCCTTCAGATAGGTTTCAGGAAGCAATGGCTCTGGAAAACCCCTTGTGGTTGGGGTTTTCCTTACCTGCCATCGACCGGGGTTAGGCACCCAGAAAGGTAGGCATAACAAAACAAACCCCACATGGTAAAAACTAAAACAAAAACCGAACATAGAGGTAGAAACTCCCTACAATCACAAGGAAACAAGCAAACAAGCAAACATCACACTTTACTGCCGCGCCGATCGTCCGCGCAGCCCTCCCCACCCCGGGAGGGGGAGGGGGTAGCCCCGGACCTACCGCGCCGGCTGCCAAGCTTCAGTTCGTTCGCTAATGACAACCGGGATTGACGCTTCTCTGGCCTCAGTTTCCTAGGCGGTGTTTGCCTTGTGTGGCGTTCACTGCCGTGTGTTGTGTTGTGTGGTGGCCAGGAGTACCTCATCAGTGGCGGGGCTGCATGTACTTAGTGGCTGACTTCCCTAAGCGCCCTGTGAGTACTGCCCTTGCGTAATAGGGTTATCTTCCCTGGGGCATTCGGGAACCATTCCCGTAGAGGTTCTTGCTGCTCGGCATTTGCCTCGCCCTTGGGGCCAGCTGGGGCTTGGGGCCCTTGTTTGGTCCTGGGTAGGGATTGGTATTGTGCTGGTTAGGGCGTCAAGGTGTTGCACAGCCTGCCACCTAAACAGCGGCCGGTTTCTGTTGCCTCTGGAGACGGTGTACTTTTGCGGGGTTTTCTTGTTTTTAATTTTTTCATGCCTGGGCCCCGTGTACAATCACGGGGCCCTCTGCTAGGACCCCCTGTGATTGTACACGTCTTAGGGATTTTCAGTGCTATAATCTACCCTCTTGTTATGTTTGGGTTTCTTAACCGGTTAGCAACACCTTGCTCGGGCTTCCCGTAGTTGTTACCCCTACGGGCCCTGGAAACCCCTGTCTGGGCTCGGGGGACCATTGAATGTGTCTTCCAGGTTCCAACCTGTCTTGTACGGGATCGTTGGTTGCTGTTCCCTTGTCTCTGGGTGACAGTCACCATTTTTACCTCCGTCATGCTGCCTGTTGGGTCACTGACACCTTGACCCGGAGTCTTGCGAGTGATTCTCTGCTTGTTCTCCAGTACTCTCCTGATGTTATTACTGTTCAGAGTACAGGCGGCATCCGTGTTGCAAGCTTGGTTAGGTTGCTGCAACATGCTAGGTTGGTTTCCCACTCGAATGCCCTGTGGCCGCCCCGTTTGGTTAGGTGCTGTTTGCCCCTTTCCCTCCATGTTCCCGGCTCCGGACCGTCTGCGGGTTTCGGGGTCGGGGCGGGGTTTAGTTGCGGCAGAGACTCGGGCGGTTTTCGGGGGCTGCCCCGTTCGGGTTGGGGACGGAGGTTTGAGCCTGTGCCTCCTGCCAAGGCTTCTGGGTCTTACCAGCGGCCCTTTCTTGTTGCCTTTCCCATGGACTCTTGCTTTTCTTTAAGGGCGGAGGGCTTGGAGGACGGCTCTGCCCCGGGGCCTCTGTTGTTGGTTCCCGAGGCTGTGGGGGATGCCTGCTAGCAGTTCTGGGGCGGTTTTGCCCCTGCTGGGGTTTTTCTGCTGTTGGGCGGCGTTTTTCGCCCATCCAGTCTGCTAGCTTCCCACATTTGCTGGCGTGTTTTTGTGTATTTAGCGTCAGTCACAGCCCCTGCTGGCGGCCATTTTCGTCTGCCGGTTTCACGGCGTGGCCACCAGGGCAGCGTTGTGGTTTGTTTACATGCGTCTGGGTGTGCGTGTGCGAGCGAGCGTCTCGGGTGAGTTTTCAATTTTTTTTCAGGGTTTTTGTTCTCCTGTTGTCGTTTCTTTGTTTTTCTGGTGTTTTCTTGCCGTTGCCTGTTCCTCTGGGAACGTTTGGGTGTTGATTTTACACCGGGTTTTTCCAATTTTTCTGTTTTGGGTCTGGGCCTTTGGGTTTAGGCTCAGTGCCCCTGGCTGGTATGCTTGCTCCCACACCTTGTCCCTCGGTTTTCAGTCTGTTGGGACCGTTTTCCAAGGGGGTTCTGCTGGGGGCTGTGCTTTGCCTTTCAGTGGTGTTCTCCGCTGGCAAAATGTGGTGGTTTGGGCTCCCCCTAGTTCGATTCTGGGTTCCTTTGGGTTCCTTGGTTTCGTTCTGGAGGTTTCTTCCTCTTGGGCCCCCTTTTGTGGGTTCAGGGGACTTTGTTTCCTCGTGTGACCCGGTTCTGCCTTCTGGGTTTCCGGGGTCTTCCTGGCTTGCAGACTGATCTTTTTGGGTCTTGGCACATGTTGTGGTCGTGCTGGGACTTTGCAGTTTTGCTGTCGAGGTGGGCCTTTTGATGCAGTTTTGTGCCTTCTTTGCCTGGCCGGCGTGGTGCTCTCTGCCCACTAGTCGGCGTCTTGTACTTTTACTATATATGTCCTCACCTAGTTGTGCTTGCGGGCGTTGAGCTCTGGCTCTTTGGTCCCGCCTCTCAACCGTCTATCAACAGGTGTATAGGTTCCTGTGCCTATTGGGCTCTATCATGTCTACATGTGACATTGTATGGGGGTCAGCCTCGTTACTTGTGTGTGGAGTCACCACATTACTTCCTAGTGCTTTCCTGTTACCATTCTGACACTAAAAAAAAAAAAAAAAAAAAAAAAAAAATTCTTCTATCTCTGTGGCTCTTTTGGGTACTCAGTTTCCACCTGTGTCCCCTAGTGCATGTGCCCCTTGTGTTACATAGCCTGTCCTTATCAACCCTGTCGATTCCCTTGGGAATCTTGAATGTGGTGATCAGGTCCCCCCTCACTCTTCGTCTTCCAGCGAAGTGTGGTTTAATTCCCGTAGTCTCTCATCATGACTTAGGTAGTGTACTTTTTCTTTCGGAAGGGGTTCTGTTCCCTTCTCTGTTGACTGGGCGTTGGGGGAGCAGCTTGCTCTGTTGCCTCTCGTATGGTCCCGCTGTTGGTGGGCGCTTTGGGTTGTCTTCCGGCCTCTGCTGGCGTCGGAGGACGGCTTCTCCCCCTTGGGGGGGTTCAGAGCTGGCGGGGTGGGCTTCTTCCCCTGCGCTTCGTCATTTTCTCTTCGTGGGTGCGTGGGGCGTGGTCGATCCGCCCCATCCTTCTGGGGTTCCCGTCTGCTCTTTGCAGTCATGAGCTTTTCCCGTCTGCAGTTCTTCTGGACTTCTTCAGTCTGCGCCCTGGATCCTATGCCCTCCTCGGAGGACTGTTGTCTCCTGTTCGGATTCTGTTGGGGCGGGTGCCTGGATGGTGGCCCTGGACCTCCAGGTCAGTTCTTGGCACGTTCCTCTCCAGTTTTTCTGGGACTGGCACGGTTGGTGGTGGGGCTTCAGATTTGCTGTTTTTATTGCCTTCCCTATTTTGTAATGGGCACTTCGTATACTTTTTGCATCTTTACCGGATCTTAGTGCCCTGTCTGAGTCTGAGATTCGGTGTCTGGCCTACCTCGACGATTGGCTGGTGTGGGCTCCCAGTCAGTCCGCTTGTCTGCTCGCCAGGGGATGGTTCTTTCCAGATCGCCGGGTTTGGTTTCCTGGTGATCTGGAGGTTTTTCCATCTGTTTCCGTCCCGGGTTCGGACCTGGGCCTTGTTTAAGGCTCTTGGGCCCCTCATTGTCTTCCCTCCAGAAGTGTTACTGCGGCTGTGGTCCCGCCTTTGGCTGTACAGGAGGGGGTCCCGGGTTGCTCAGCGGTTGCTTGGGCGGTTGTGCGGGAGTCTGCACTTCGGCGTGCTTGTCTGCCCGCGGAGTCGGGTTTGGCTACAGCGTCTGTTGGTTCCTGAGGAGATTCCCCTTCCGCCTCTTGCATTCATTGGGTTCCTCCGGGGATCTTGTGTTGGTGCTGCGTCACCAGCTTCCTCTTTGGGGTTTTCGGGGTTCCGTGCCTTGGCACCTCCCCGAGCCTTCGCTCGATGTGTTCACGGACGGGTTGTCTCTCGGCTGGGGCTTTGTGACCAGTGCTCACCAGGTCAGCCGAGGTTGATGGAGTCTGTCTGTCCGCGGGCTCACAGCACGGTTCGGGTGTTCATGGCTGTCTGGTTTGCGCTTCGGAGGGTTTGGGTCACTAGGTACTCTACCATTCAGCTCTGTTCGGACTGTTCTCTGGTGGTTCTTGCCGGAACCACAGGGGTTTGGCTAACCGTGAGGTTCATGTCCGGGGTGTGTCCTGCGTCCTGGCGGACAGCTGTCTCGGTTCATTCCTCTTCGTGGGTTGGCCAGTCGTCGCCGATTCGTTTTGTTGGCTCTGTCGGGCGTATGGACTCCTGGCCATGGACGTCTTCGGGTCAGCGTGGTCTAGGCGTCGCCCATTTTGTGGCGCCCTTTCCCACCTGCGAGGACTTCATGGTGGATGCTTTCGGCAGGACTGGTCGAGGTGGGGGGTACCTGTTCCTCTTCTCCCGGTCCAGCTGTTGCTTCGGATTCTGGCTCAGTTGCAGCCCATTCCCACGAGAGCAGTCCTTATGGTTCCATGGTGGCCGGCCCGGCCTTCTTTTCAGACGCTGCTTGATAGGTGTCCATACCCGGGGCGTTTTTCCTGAGGCTCCGCCTCTTTCAGTAGGCCGAATCGGTCCTGTCCGTGACTGGTTCAGCCTTCTCCTTGGCTCTTCGCATCTGGTATTTTGACGCAGGTATCACCATCTCTATGATGTTCAGGTGGCTTTGTTGACGGTGTCCCACCTGCGAGCTTCGTCTTGGCGACAGTATGACTTTTCATACGTTTTCTCGTGTTTTGTTTCCCCTCCAGCCTGCTCATGCGTCGCCTGAGCCATCCTGGTCCTTGTTCAGGGTGCCTTCTTATCTTCCCCTCAGTTTGTGGTAGCCCCTTCGGTTCAGTTTCCTGCTCTTTGGTACTGGTGGTAGCTTTATAGGTGTGCAGCCTTTCTCTGTCCTGGCGACGGTTGAGACGGCTGCTTTCCGGAGGGGTTCTTGGGGTTTTGGTACTTGATTGGTTTGGCCGGGGGGGTGCGTCCTGTGTTGTCCGGTTGTGCTTTTTGCTGTTGCCGGCGTACCGTGTCTGGGGATGCACTGTGGTTGATCCGGTTCCTTCGTTCCCTGTTTTCAGGGCTCGAGTCTCCCAGGTCGTCCGCAGTGTTTTCATTCTTCCAGCCTGCGGTCTGTCTTTGCGCCCGTGCTGTTCAGCCGTTTGCAGCTTTTGCCACTGTGTTGGTGACGTCTCGGGCTCATTTCGGGCACAGGGTTTTGTGGGTCGCACAGGTTCTTGGCCGCCCATCCTTATGCGCGTCTGCTCTTGGGCGTTCTTGTTGCCTTGGGTCGCAGGTTTGCGCCGGTTGTCGTGGCTTTGCGTTGCAGAGTTTGTGGCGGCCGCCTCCCGGGTTAGCCCTTTCTTTTCCTTCTCTTTGGGTATGAAGCTCCTGGGAGCCGTAGGGGCTCCCCACAGAAAACCAGCGTTGAATGTAATGAAACGCCATTTTCTGGGTGAGCCCCGGAGGCTCCCTGGCAACCCTCCCTCCCACTGGTCGCCGTTTTTTTCGCGTTGGTTGAAGCTTAGCTTCCGAACTGGAGCTTGGCAGCCGGCGCGGTAGGTCCGGGGCTCCACCCTCTCCCTCCCGGGGCGGGGAGGGCTGCGCGGACGATTGGCGCGGCAGTAAAGTGTGATGTTTGCTTGTTTCCTTGTTTCCTTGTGATTGTAGGGAGTTTCTACCTCTATGTTCGGTTTTTGTTTTAGTTTTTACCATGTGGGGTTTGTTTTGTTATGCCTACCTTTCTGGGTGCCTAACCCCGGTCGATGGCTGATAAGGAAAACCCCAACCACAAGGGGTTTTCCAGGGCCATTGCTCCCTGAAACCTCTCTGAAGGGGCCAGGTTCTGGCGCTGGTCCCTGGTAGGTCTGAACTCATTAGCTAATGTCCTGGTCTAATATAACATACAGGCATACCTCAGAATAAGAGTTTAATCCGTTCCTGGAGACGCCTCGCCTTCCGAAAACTCGCATTCCGAAGTTAATTTCCCCATAAGAAATAAAGGGAAATGAATTAATCCGTTCCTGACTACCCCAAAAACCCCACATCAAACTAAATTTTTATACCTAATTCATCTAAATAAACCTACAAAACTGTGTTCCAGTTATTACTTACCTTGCTGTCGAGTGCTGTAGGCGTATGGAAGATGGTGAGGAGGGGGGAGGAGGAGAGGAGTTACTGTTTGGAAGGGGAGTCCCCTTCCATAATCACATCACATAACCCCATGCCTTGTAACACTATGGATACCACTTCTCTTTCTAAATTTTTCAAACCAGCCCCTGCTTGCCTTAAACTCTTTCTTATCTGCATCACTCGTTGCAGGGGTATTCTTTAGAAGGTCTTCGTGCAACACCCTGGCTTTCTCACAAATAATGGCCTCCGAAACACTATCACCCCTCAACTCCTTGTCGTGTATCCAAATTAATAACAACTTTTCCACTTCTTCAAGTATTTGTGGTCTTTGTGCCGTTAATGTTCTTACTCCTTTTGCCACTTTAGCACCCATAATCTTATTTTTCTTCTTAAGTATAGTGCATATTGTTGATGTGGCTTTGTTGTACTGCCTACAAAGTTCAACAACACGTGTACCGTTCTCATGCTTCCGAATGATCTCTTGTTTCTCCTCTATTGTCATCCTCACAGGAGCTTTCTGGCCTTTATCCTTACCACTGGCTTTCTTGGGACCCATGGTGAGATATATAATAACAAATTGTATAGACAAATCACCAAAAATCCAACAAAACACTGAAAATCCGCGAGAAGAATTGATGTGGGGGTAGTCACTGAGCGCCAGACAATAATAAACTGAGGGGCGGAGGGGCGACGAACGCGCTAGGTCGGCTGTACGCGTATCAACAAACTCGCGTCCAAACTCGCCTCCCGAAGTAACCCTCGCCTTCTGAGACAAATTTTTGGAGTAAATACACCTCGCCTTCCGAAAACCTCGCATACAGGGACAATCGCATTCCGAGGTACCACTGTACATTAGCCCGATAAGCTCCAGGGAGCCGTAGGGGCTCACCCAGAAAATGGCGTTTCATTCAACGCTGGTTTTTTGCTGGTTTGGGCAGCAAAACCAGCAAAAACTGGTTTGGTGGTTGGGTCGGGGAGCTCTTCTCAGGCACCATAGGTTTCTCTCCTTTGGTCGTGGTGGTCATTTTGTTAAGTTGCAGCTGGCTCCTTCCATTCTGGCGAAGAATGAGACGACAGGCTTACAGAGGTGTTCTTTGGATGTGGTTGCTTGGCTTGTTCGGCCGGGGGTTTGCATCACATGTTGTGTCCGGTAGTGGCTTTATGCCGCTACCTGCGGGCCACTGGTTCTGGGTCGGTGAGGGCATTGTGGGTTGATCCGGTTTTCCTGATTCTCTGTTCCAGGGTTCGTGTGTATCAGGTGTATCACTATGACTAGCCAGCCTGTGGTTGCAAATTGCAGTTTACCATCATGCCCGTGATATGCAGACGTATGCCACTCTGGGGGCTGTGTTTGGGAACATGTCTTAGGACGATATTCAGGCACCAGGGTTTTGGAGGTCTAACAGGGTCTTGGCTGACAGGTGTTAGGTTAATATCCCTGGACCTAGATTCACGAAGCTCCATGTATTTCTCCGTAAGTAGGTTTGATACGAAGGTTCCTAAGTATGCCTTAAGAAGATACTTAGGTGCAATTCACGTAGGTCCACTTAGGAAGATATTTGTTGGTTCACCTGCGTGCCGATAGAGGTCACTACTGTGTTTCGTTTGGCCAATCAGAGAGCAGCAACATTCTTCATATTGAAGATTTAGCGCTGGCTTATTGGAGCTCTATTGCCTCCTATTTACGTCAAATTTTCTTATAAAATTAGTATATTTCGAAGTAAAACAATGTTTTTTCAGCTTCTACAGCCAGCACCGACATTGTAGTAAACAAATATGTTACATTTGTTGTTTACCTACAAAATTCTAAGAGATATTGTGCAGCTGTCCTTGTTGCTCGGAAGATGCGCTGACAATTATTGTATATATTTACTGAATTTACCCAAGGGCCACTAACTATCTAGTGGCCTCAAAGAGGACAGAAAGCCGGTGGCTTGTTAAAGGGCCCGTCAGTTGCCTTAATGATATTTTTTAGCTGGAATTTGGTATTTACGGCTTCAGCGGGTAGGCAGTTCCATGGGTTTATAGCCCTCTTGGTGGAAAAAACATCTGTTTTCAGTCCTACTTGAGAGAACATACTCTCCAACACTATATATGTGATTGCCCTGTTATCACTGACTTCATACCAAATGGTATGAGGTACTTTGAGCTCTGTAATTACTTCATACACTCAGGAATATTGGAAGATATTCTTGTGCTGCACCCAGATTTTGCCAGTGGAGGCTAATAGATCAGCCTTAAGTATTTTGTTCTCTCCTGATTCCATGTATGACTGGCCATCCTGTAAGGTGAGGATGTTGGATGAGCTTGTAGCTGGTTTTTGATCTACACTGTGTGGTCCATCATACAGAATAGGGAAGCAGCACATTGCTGTGTATACCTAAACATGTTAAAAAATACATTGTTTGAGAGGAGTCGTGTAGAAACTGGTAAGAGTAATTATAATATAATGTTTCCATGATTCAGTGCTTACCTCTTGTGAAAATCGTGAAGAGTTGTTTAGTCAGAGTTGATTTTTTTTTTTGTATTGAGGCTGGTATTTTGTACCCTGATTCCATGTACCTGTACAGTGGTACCTCGGTTTAAGAGTTTAATCCGTTCCTGGAGACAGCTCGTATTCCGAAAACTAGTATTCCGAAGCTAATTTCCCCATGAGAAATAATGGGAAATGAATTAATTCGTTCCTGACTACCCAAAAACCTCACTTCAAACTAAATTTTATACCTAATTCATCTAAATAAATCTACAAAACTATGTTCAAGTTATTACTTACCTTGCTGTTGGCGTATGGAAGATGGTGAGAAGGAGGGAGGAGAAGAGGTGTTACTGTTTGGAAGGGGAGTCCCCTTCCATTATAACATCAGGCAGTGAGAACTTCACTGGTGTGCACACTCTGGCACGTTTTGCCTGCATATCACTAAGACTTCCTTGTCTTACTAAGAATCTGTCTAAAGACACTTGTGTTTCCCTACATTTTAACACTTGTCTGTAGTAAGACATCACTTTGTCATTTAAAAGGTCAATGTAACGGTCTGCTACAGCTTTATCTGGGTGAGTTTTTTAAACAAAACTTTGCAGTTCTTCCCATACTTCACACATTTTCTTAATGAAGAAGGGACATCCTCTACTGCCTCTACTAACAACTATTTTCTTAGGTTGAATCTTACCACTGGCTTTCTTGGGACCCAAGGCAAGATATATACAGTGGAACCTCTATTAACGAGTTTAATCCGTTCTGGCACCGAGCTCGTTACCTGGAAAACTCGTCTTTGGAAACAAATTTCCCCATTTAAAATAAAGGAAATAAATTTAATCCGTTCCACTCCCAAAAACATTCATACTTGTATGACTTTTTTTTATGTAAATATAATATTGCACATGTAAATATAAATGTTTTGTTGTAGTGTTTTAATATTTACTTTACCTTATGAAGAGTAGTTGCTGGCTTGAGGGAGACGATGGAGAGGTGGGAAGGAGGAGAGGGGTTATGGTGTGGAAGGAGAATCCACCTCTGAGTCAGGCGGACTCTCTCTTCTTGGGAATTTCACCCAAATTTCATTTCAAATGTCACACAAGGATGCGTTAGACCAGCACCAAATAAAAAACTACGTTGATTACACTCGTTGTGTCAACAATATAATAGTCTTACCACGAAGATACAATACAATGCCGTTTTCTCAAATAGGCAATGTGGTTATTAAAGAAAACGGAAATTTCATGGCAAACATGTATACAATCCCCAAGTCGATTGGATAAGAATTGGATTTTATAGAAATATTTGCTCAAATGACGCTTGAGCGCGGTGTTTGGGTGCATTCAAGAGAAAAAAAGTGTGTTACGTTCAAACGACATATACCTGTGAAAGTGATAACACTTTCATAAAGTGTTATCACAAAGTGATAAATTAATTAAACATTTTCACACACCGGGTTGTCACTGCTTTATCAGAGCAGCTTTTCCAAGAATGCGTTCACCTTTTCAAACATTCCAAACACTTCCCTGATCTCAGTGGAAGAGGCAGCATCCTCCCTTACCTCCTCATTCCCTTACTAATGGTGTAAATTGTTGATGAGGACCTGCCATACTTCCTTGTAAGATCAATCACACAGACACCACACTCATGCTTTGCTATAATTTCCTTCTTAAATCCACAGTACTTGTGTCTTTCTTCCTCTTGACAACACTATCTTTAGCAAGCAGCTTCTTTGGAGACATCGTGTGTTACAAATTGTAGTCGCAAAACCACTAAAAACCCAAAGAAAGGCTCAAATAAATCCAGGGGGATGCTTGTCGTGTGAGATACAACAACAACACTGGCGTCGGAGGCGTCCGAGAATTTGCGAGAACCCGCGAGACGCTAGGAAGCGCCATGTGGTTTCACTCGTTAATAGAGGCGAGCTCGTCAATAGAGACAAATTTGCTGCGAGTGGCTTGCTCGTTACTGGAAAAACTCGTTATTAGAGCCACTCGTTAATAGAGGTTCCACTGTAATGTACGCGTATCAACAAACTTGTGTTCCGAGGTAACCCTCGCCTTCTGAGGCACATTTTCCAAGCAAATCCTGCTCGTATTCCGAAAACTCGTATTCAGGGACACTCGTATTCCGAGGTACCACTGTATGTCTCACCATCCTGTGAGATGGGAGTATTAGATAAACTTATAGCTAGTTTTTTATCTACACTGTGTAATATTCCATATAGAATAGGGTAGCAGTACATTGCTGTGTATACCTAATCTTCTTAATAAAAAAAATCAGTAATAAAGATTTTAAATTATAGTTTGTATTATTACAAGCACTGTATTATCTTTATTAAATCATGTTAACCATGGATCATTAAGATCTCATGTTGATATGTAATAGTCATATTTCTTTTGAACTGCTAATCCATGCTAATCATTTTTGAATCATTCATTAAATTGTGCTTTGTCTCAATTTTTCACTTCTTTGGATATACTGTACAGTACAAAAAGATAGGATAAAAATAAACCAGTAATATTTCTTTCATTATATTTTTTATTTAAATAACTGCATCAATATTTTTACAGCTGACAGGATTTGTTTTACCATACAGGTGCATTATTTGTTAAAAAAAAATTGGTTTATTGTTACACACAATGGTGCTACATAGCCTTCCCAGCTTGGTGCCTTCTTTTAACACTTACTTACTGATTAATAAATAAATAATAATAAATAAATTTTATTCAGGAAAAGTACATACAGTTGATTTACAAACATAATGGTGGATTTATAGACAGAGCTAGTACATACAATACCTAAAGCCACTAATACTCATAGCATTTCGGGCAAGGTGTGGGGGAAAAAAACACTTAGACTAAAACTTAATAGTAATCGGGATAAGTATAAATTGTGTTGAAAGAAGGAATAAAAAAAGGAGGTTAACAAAGCAGAAATCAGCAATTGTACACGTTGGTGAACAAACCGCATTGTTTAAAAAAGAGCTAGACATGGGTTGACATTTAGGGAGTAAGGTAGGTTACATGGAGTTAATTAGGTAGTACAGTGGTACCTCGCATAACGATTGCCCCAAAAGACGAATATTTTGGGTAACGAACGGCCCGATCGGCGTCAAATCGTCCCGTATGACGAACGCTGGTTTGAGTAGCGTCAACACCACATGGTGGGGTCGCACTGCTTCTTGCACATTCTTAGACGCCTCCGACGATGCACATAAATTATGTTGTTCTTGTTTAAAGATGCTAATTATGCTGGGATATAAAAGGGTGACTGCTGAGATGTTGCAAAGCATTGACGTTTTTGTAGGAAAAAAGAAACGAAATGTCTGATATACAACAAATGTCAAAAAGGTTCGTTCGGTGTTCGGCAGGTTGGCTGCTCCATTATAACAATCTTTGTTTCAAATGTGTTCCATTTGTTTTTTATTTGTCATTTATGTCTCAATAATGGAGAAGCCTACCTTACATACACTGAATAAACCATTATGACATTTTCCTTTCTTCAAATGTGTTCAATATTTGTTTTTCTTTTGTCTTATGGCAAAAGGTTCGTTCGGTGGTCGGCAGGTAGGCTGCTCCATGTTTCTTATTTACAAAAAACGTAAATAATAAAAAAAATGAAGAATTTTGAAAACCAATACAAATGTCAAAAAGGTTCGTTCGGTGGTCGGCAGGTAGGCTGCTCTATGTTTCTTACATACAAAAAACGTAAAAAATAAAAAAATGAAGAATTTTGAAAACCAGTACAAATGTCAAAAAGGTTCGTTCGGTGGTCTACAGGTCGGCTGCTCCATGTTTCTTAAAAAAAAAAAAAAAAAATAAAAGCTGTTGAAACAATTTGAAAAATGGACAAATGTCATAAAGGTTCGTTCAGTGTTTGTCGGGTAGGCTGCTCTATTATTGAGACATAAGTGACAAATACAAAACAAATGGAACGCATTTGAAACAAAGAAAGATTGTCATAATGGAGCAGCCTACCCAACAAACACTGAACGAACCTTTTGATATAACGAATATGAAAGACAAGGGTCTGGGTTAGTACTGCGTGAGCAACCATTCGTGGCACACGTGCCTCTGGCTCTCAAACACCTGTCCCACACGGTGTTGAAAGACTGTGCTCAGTCGGTGCAATTCAGACCCTATTGTTTGAAGAACATAAGGGTCATAACATTGGTGAAGCTAGGCGCAATAAGGGCTTAACACAACGGTCGGATGCCAGTGATACAGCACCTATGAGGATGATACAGCGAGCGTATCCAGGTGTAGCTCTGAGCCCCACCCTTGCCATCTCTAATGTATATAGATATATAGATGAATCGTTTTCTGCGTTCAGTGATGATGCATCTGATACAAGTAGCATAGATGAACAATGTTAGCGGCTTCCATGGTGGTGGTGTTCATTGACATTTTCAAGAATACCTGAATCTCTTCCTGACTGATGGACACTCTTTGAAGCTAGCTGAATCTCTTCCTAACTGATGGACACTCTTTGAGGCTAGCTGAATCTCTTCCTGTGTGGGACCTTACAAAGCGATCTTTTCAAGACTACCTTACAAATTGAGCTTTTCCTATAATCGTTTCAATACTACTTTATGCTTTACAAGCTTGGCTACATACCACCTACAAGTACTAAAGCCAAGGGTGCACGTGAGTGCGTTATTTGCAAGCACATAGAACGATGAAACAGGAAACGAAAATCTATCTGTAGCTGGTGCAAGGAGAGCAAAGTCGCGCTGTGTACCATGGACTACTTCGTTGACTATTACGCACCTCCAAAGTACTGAGTGTATAATACAGTGTGTTACTGTGTAAATAGTATGTGAAACTGTACATATTGTAATTTTAGTGAATTTTTACCACGTAATATTGTGACAATAAACATTTATTGTGGACACATTACTGACACATGTATCACAGTTTCATGGAAAATTACGAACATTCTACTGTATACATATTGTAAAGGTCACAAATATGCATCATATACGACAAAAGAAACAAATAAAACCGCATTGGAAATGCATAGAAAAAATATTTGAAAATATATTTCTGGCAACACGCGGTGCTTGAATGGCCTGCGCGACCGTGTCTGGGAGCTTCACACACGGGCGACCAGCCCCTGATGACGTCACAGCGCACCTTGTCCACGCCCTCACAGCCAAAGTAAGTGGAATTTGGTAATTATTTTTACATAGACATGTTCAGGGACGGTAATTTATCATTTTACAAAGAAAAATTATATTTTTGGGAACATTTGATGTCATGCACACTGGGGAAATTTCACAATAAACACAGTGCATCACACTGGTTACATGGGGGACACTCGTTTTGTATGACGTCCGTTTCACATGACGAACATGGAACGGATTAAATTCATTATGCTAGGTACCACTGTACTTGGTTTTACTCTTAACCCTTAAAGTGCGCATCACTTCATATGAAGTGTAAATCGTTTTACCAGTCAACTGCGCTTCACTTCATATGAAGTGTATGGGTACCGCGCACGATTTGAATGGCCCGCGGTGTAACTGGGGGTCCCATACGCTGCCCAGGGGCTCTAGTAAACAGTGGCCATTTTGAAAAAAATTCCCGCTCACGATCCGAAGGCATGGGAGGCCTCAGTTTAGCGAGAGTCACCATGGCGAGCGCACGGTCAAACGCCTCACGGTCACGCACCACTCAGTCCCTCACCCCAGAGCAAATAGCCCACGAATTATTCTCTGAAGGTGAAGAAAGTGTGTTTGACGATTCAGACAACGATGAGGATTATACACAGTTGTCGGGTGATAGTAGCAGCAGCAGTGAAAGTGAGAATGACCGCCATGCCATGGCGAGGCCTATACGCTCACCGATGCCTCATCGCCCAGTTTCTACCCCAATTCTACCACGACCTCACAGTTCCTGTGGATATTTTCTGTTTGAGGGTGACGAGTCAGAGGGAGGTGACTCCTTTTCTGGGTTTAGTGACTCAGATCAAAGTTTTATTTAGCCTGTGGCTGGTACCAGTGGTGTAACTGGGCGAGAAATTGTCGCGTCAGCAGCATCTCGCCCGGCCAAGCGCCACCGCATGGCACCACATGAGGGACCAAGACCCTCGTGTTCACGTGCACCCACCTCACGTGCACGTAGCCGCCGTGCTTCTCGCAGACGGTATTCAGCTCCTGGTCGCCGGTATGCATCGCTTCCTCGCCGTCTTTCCTCTGCATCTCGCAGGACGCCTGGTGTACTTGAGTGGAGTGATGGTGACGATTTTATTCCTAATATTCCTCACTTTGACGATAAGGATGTAGGGATTACAAACCTTTTCCCTAATCAAGGTGAGGACATGGCTGAGATGGAATATTTTACAGCATTCTATGATGAACCACTCATGGAATACATTGTACACCAAACAAACCTGCATGCTGCTTACCTGATTGAGAGGGAAATCACAGAATTTTCACGACTGCAGCGTTGGAAAAATACCACAGTGGTGGAAATGTATGTGTTTTTGGCACTCTGTTTGTTGATGAAGCACTGTCACAAACATGCAATAAATGACTATTGGAGCAAGGACAAGACAATACCAACACCTTTATTCGGGAAATATATGTCACGAGACAGGTTTCAGATACTCAGGTGTCTACATTTTGGAAGTGTTCAGGACCGAACACCTGATGATAGACTGTGGCGAGTGAGGCACTACATGAACGATGTTATTGGAAAATTCAGAGATTTTTACGTACCAGCACAGAAGCTGGTGGTTGATGAATCTCTCATACTTTTCAAGGGACGTGTTCCATTCAAACAGTACATTCCCTCAAAACGAAACCGATTTGGCCTGAAATTTTTTGTTCTTTGTGATTGTGAGACAGGATACGTGTTACACATGATTCTGTACTCGGCTAGTGATGTAGACATTCCCGGTAACAACGAACATGGATTCTCGGGGAGTGTAGTGAAGACCATCATGAATCCGTGGATGAACAAAGGACACATTTTATACACAGATAATTACTATACAAGTCCCTTGCTAGCTCGGTTCTTGCTAGAAAATAGAACCGGATTGGTTGGTACAGTAAAGCCACAACGAAGGGAAATGCCTGTGTTTGACAACGACATTGCAGTTGGTGAGTGTCAGAGAAGGAAAAGTGATAACATTCTGTCAGTTCGGTGGAAAGACAAAAGAGAGGTGAACTTGTTGACAACAATTCATGATGGAACAATGGTGAACAGTGGGAAAGTGAGCCATAAAACAAACGCACCACTATATAAGCCAGACTGTGTTTTAGACTATAATATCAACATGCGGTTGATTGATAAATCAGACATGATGATTGGCACTGCAGAGTGTGTGCGGAAGACATGTAGGTGGACGAAAAAAGTGTTCTTCCATCTTGTGGACATGAGCATGCTGAACTGTTTCAACATGTACCTTGTGAGAACTGGACGTAAGCCCACTTTCCGTGACTTTGTATTTGATGCTGCAATACAGTTATTAGGAAAGTTTGCAAAAGATGTCCCAGGTATTCAGCGGCCCATCATAAACCCACGGTTGCAGCATGCTGGTACTCCACGCCTCGCTCACACTGAAGGCACACAAACTTAAGTATTTGCCACCTGGTGTGAAGCGTGCAATAGCCCAACGTGATTGCTTGGTGTGTAAAACAACGACACGTAGAGACAAGAAACGGAAGCTTGTGCAAACATGGTGTGAAACGTGTGGTATCCCATTATGTGCTGTCGACTGCTTCAATGACTACCACAGTCTAGAAATCTTCTAAGTGTGCTTCAAAGTGTGTATAGCGTGTGCGAGTGTGTAAATATGTAAACATATAAGCAGATAGCGTGTGCGTGTGTGTAAATATATACAAATATAAGCAGAACATACAATATAATAGACTGTAATGACATATTATATTGCCGTAATTGAAAACATTTGTGTGCGCCTGTGTATACTCAAATATGCAACAATTATTGATACAAAATATGTTCAAACAGTATTTGAAACACAATTAGTGAAAAAAAATAAGATAAAATGCGCTTAGACATTGTAAATAATAGCGCGAAAATATATTTGTGGCAACTCTGGCTGTTTGAGGACCACGCGCAACACCTCCCGGGCGTGTACTGCATGAGCGAACATGCAGATTGTGACGTCATCACCGAGCTTCTCGGCTCTATTGCAACAAAAGTAAGTACAATAGAATTTTTTTTTTATTTTTCCCGTGATCAGTGAACAGAACTTAACAGATTAGCAAAAAAAAAAAATTTTTTTTTTTTTCAAAATGACATGCGCCTGTGCGGATGGCAGGATATTAGACCCCGAGCATGTTAAGGGTTAAACTGGTTGAGAGAGGTACAGCCTTTGACATGATTCGGGAGATCATTCCACATTCTGGGTCCCATGATTTGTAGAGCACTTCTAGTTTGGTTACACACAGCCAAATTGTGTAACAGGAAGAGGTCTTGGACACAAGTTTGTTCCATGCTAAATGTAGAGGAATCAGCTGAGTATTCCTCAAATAAAATAAATTGCCTCAGCTTATAAGGTAAATAAAATAAGCATTTCTCAAATAAGTAGTTGCCTCACCTCACTGCTTTACTGCTACACAGCCTTCCCGGCATGGTGCCTTCTTTTGATAATTACTTGTTCCACACCCAAGTTGTGTAACAGGAAGAGGTCTTGGACCCCTACTTCCCTCTTTCTTTTTTAATAGTCCATATAGTCATAATTATAGCTTTAAGTATTCAATGAATAAAGTTTTTGACATTTTTACCCTTTTCCTAACCTAACATCATTTGTGCAGCATATTTTTATTTTATGTCTCACCCAGATTTAATTTAAAAATAAAACCAAACTAAATAAATTAGAAATGGGTATGTATAGCTAAGGTACACCCTTACTACTAGGTGAACAGGGGCATTTGGTGATAGTAAATGATCCCATCAGGCAGGGCTCATCACCTCTCATATTTCATGTTCACCAGTGTTTATTTACTTAATTACTATGGGTATAATATCTTGCTATTATAAAACTAATTCTAATATCATAAAAGACATATTTACTCAAAGTTTCAAGCAGAGAATGCATATATAACTAACACGAAGGACTCCTCTTCACGAGATTCAATTGCTATAATCTTTTGTTTATGTTCTAAAATCTTAAAATCGATCCCAGTGTTATGTAGTAGAGAAAAATTGAGTTATATCCAGTTTACGTAAAGCTATGAGTGGTCAACACCACACTTAGATCCCGGACCAAACTTATGAAGGTTTTTCGACTTAGTGTAGCTACCTGAATACCGACGTAGCCGCCACGAAGGCGCTAAGAAGGAAAACATTCGTAGCAAAGAAGAAAAACCTTCGTAAGTTCCTTCGTGAATCTGGCCCCTGGCCCTCTGTGGCCTTGTGTTGCTTTGGGGGGATCTGCCACATCCAATGTTCTCTTCTTCGCATTGATGTCTGCGGTGTTGTTTCCTGCCTGGTAAGTCCCTGTTTTTCCTTGTGTGTCGGTAGTTAGCTTCAGGTAGCCAGCAGGGCTCCCCACGGAAAACCAGCCTTGAATGCAATAAAACGCCAGTTTCTGGGTGAGCCCCAGAGGCTGCCCAACATCCTCCCTCCCTCCTTCTGGTCAGTGGCTTTTATCATTGAAGAAATGGCTGGTGGCCAGAGCTGGCTACCCCCTCCTTCCATAGGGGGGTTGCAACCCGTTCTCGCAAATTCGTAAAGTCAATATTGACTTATTAACTACGTGCATAGGTGATATACTAAACATAATAGATACCCTTAAAAAGATTCATAGAAAACACCGACCTTACCTAACCTTGTTAGTATCTTAAGATAAGCATCTTATTGCTTCGTAATTACAATTATTACTTAACCTATACCTATTATAGGTTAGGTAATAATTGTAATTACGAAGCAATAAGATGCTTATCTTAAGATACTAACAAGGTTAGGTAAGGTTGGTGTTTTCTATGAATCTTTTTAAGGGTATCTATTATGTTAAGTATGTCACCTATGCACATATTTAATAAGTCAATATTGACTTATTAAATTTGCGAGAACGGGTTGGGGAGTGGAGCTAATGAGCAAGGGGGCTAGTTGGACGAAGTTTTTGCTATTTATTTCTTGGTGGGGAAGTTCTTTTGATTGATAGAGGGCATGGGTCGCATTTTTCAACCAAGCAGTAGTCTGTTTTGATTCACCTACTTTTCTGGTTGCCCTCCCTGGTTGATGGCAAGATGACAAATTTTATATGTAAAGTGTTCATGGGCCATTTCTCCCTGTGCCTCTCTCTGAGGGGGGCCATGTTCTAGTTCAAGGTCCCCGGTAGGCCTATAAGAACTCTGTGACTGATGATTTCAAGTAGTACTTAACCCTTAAACTGCACAACACGCCTGCAGGCTCACGTCTGGTTTGTGCAACGCGCCTCCAGGTATTTGTATTTTTCACGTTCCATTCAAAACTCCCGCGGCTACATGGGGTTCACATCAGCTTTCTCAGGGCTCTTGTAAACAGACGCCATCTTTAAAAAAAATCGTGGTCCACATTCCCGGGTGTGGGAGCCTCAGTAGTGTGTGAGCAACCAAGGCTGGCACTCGCAGCATGAGCGCACAGCACTGCTGTTCAGCGTGTGACCACAGCATCGCCTAATAATGTCAAAATATATATATAACTTGAATTATTTAGCCATGATAGTATTATAGAAGAGCCTGAGCGTGATAATGACTGGGTACAATGTTCAAATATCAGTGATTCAATGCTGTTCACGATGTTCACTGCGCTAGCCACAGCACCACAGCATTATTTCATCCATCTAGAAATCTTCAAATGACTTCTTAGGTTCCTTTTCAAAATAAACGTGTGGTCAATTATTCATTTACAGGAATTAGTGACCAGGATTGTGATAATAGCAGGATTGTAGTTATAATTAGCGTTGTGCGTAGTATTGTGGAAGGAGGAATTTTGGTGAGGGAGGTAGGGAGAGAATTGAGGTAGCCTCACTGTGTGTGTGTGTGTGGCAGCCACTCTTGTTTTGCTCACCATGCTAGCTTAGGGGTTCGCTATGGGCAACACACATGTACATGGGTATATACAGTGTGTGTATATAGTGTAATAACAGCAACAGGAGAATGTTGAGAGGAGCTATTTTGGCAAGGGAGGTTACGTCGTAATCGTAGCGTCATCTGCTGTATGCTGTGTGATTTTTCATGCAGTGTATGGTGGCAACTGTACTGTTTGGACACAATACCGGCTTACTTGCATAGTTCTGGTAAATAAAACATGTAGATAGGTATATATAACATGTGTAAATAGTGTAATAAGAACAATAACAGTATGGTGGGAGGAGCAATGTTGGCGAGTAAGATGTTGGAGTGAGGGAGACTGGCTGGGTGTGGCTGCTCTCGCTCGCGGTGTTCTGAATGTGTTGATGGTGAATGTATATAGTGTGTGACAGTGTATAGTGTGTAAATAGATTGTATATATACATAAATTAGCATGATACATAGAAAATATGTGCAGCGTATGTGTTCACAAGTGTCATGCACGTAACAGTGTCCTCAGACAATACGGATGTTTTACTGCCATAATATAGTGTACATGTTCATTATACATAGGATTAGCACTTAAAAACAAATAAAATGTATTTGGAACTGTGCACAAAAAATGAACATACAGTAAATATATTCGCGGCAACTCGCGCTCCCAGCCCCGGGCGCCCTACTGGCCCCGGGAGCGTACGTCACGGACGAACGGGGAATGATGACGTCATGCGCCAACTTACAGACCCCATAGCAGCCAAAGTAAGCACAATTTTGATTTTTTTTTTACATACCCATACTGAGGGAAGGGTTTTCGACACTTTAAAAAATCAAAAGAATTTTTTCCAGATAATTTATTTCCTGCGCACTGGGGGGGGTGTCATATATGGAGGCAACACAGTTAAGGGGTTAATCAGTATAGATAGCTTCAGGGAGCCTCCAGGGGTCGCCCCGAAACTGGCATTTCATTACATTCAACGCCGTTTTTTTCTTATCACAAAGTTTGAACTGAATATGTGGATAATTTTGTTAAGTGTTTTTTCTTAATTAAATAATAATGTTGCTGACAGTTTTCTTACTTCAACAGGTTTTGAATGAGTTGGAGAAATATGCCCCGAATAAAGAAGCTTACTCACAGCTCTGTCTGTATTTGACTCTTCCTCGACTACATGAACATGCTGACTTACGAGACTGGAATCCCAGTAGTGCGCGTGTCCAGTGCTGGACTCAGGTTGGTTCTTTTATTTATAAATATTGGACGGCTGCATTGGCATGGGTTTGTTAATGTATCATTTAGAAAATGGATCCTAACTAATTGCAATCAATACTTAAAAGTATATCAATGGAAATTCTTGAAACAGTGCTGTACTGATTGTATTTTTGTTTTCTTGGTTCTGTAGGTCAAGGTGATCGCATGTTTTGTTTGGTGTCCTGTCTGTTATCTGTTGTGTGTTCCAAGCAAGCCTAGCACCTTTGGCCTTGTTAATGTGTCCTTATATTACTTGGGAGCTTCACAAAAATCCAGAGTTGAATGTAATGAAATGTCTCTAGTGGCTTCCTGTAGCTAATGTTACGGGGGTGGGGGGGGGGGTTAAGGGAGATATAAAGAATCTCTCTTACTGTGTACCCCCCACTTTCCTTGTTATGGATTCAAGACTCAAAGTATATCACTTCTTTCCCTTCCACGTACTCTAACCTTCAAACTGAAGTCAACACTTAACCCCCATGTGCACCAGAAAAACACAGGGACCTTAGGAACTCCTCACAAGACTCGCTAGGCTTCCACACACTCCCCAGAAGGCGGGAGGTGAGTGTACGTTACAGTCACAGCCACCTGGTCACCTTGTTACTTCAGTGATAATGGGGGTAGTCACCTGTATGCCCAGTGGGTGGATTTGGGCAGGCGGTGTGGGTGGATTTGGGCAAGCGGTGTGGGTGGATTTGGGCAGGCGGTGTGGGTAGGCATATGGGCGGCTATTTGGGTCAAAGTCATGAGTCACTGAACTATGATGACACAAACGAAGGAGAACCAAGTGAGGTTTACAGTACAGTGTTCCCTTATCTGTCCAACCTTACTCAACTTGTTTTATCACAGTAAATGTCTACCTTACCTTGAGGTTACCTTGAGGTGCTTCCGGGACTTAGCGTCCCCACGGCCCGGTCATCGACCAGGCCTCCTGGTTGCTGGACTGATCAACCAGACTGTTGGACGCAGCTGCTCGCAGCCAGACGTATGAGTCACAGCCTGGTTGATCAGGTATCCTTTGGAGGTTTTTGTCAAGTTCTCTTGAACACTGTGAGGGGTCGGCCAGTTATGCCCCTTATGTGTAGTGGAAGCGTATTGAACAGTCTTGGGCCTCTGATGTTGATAGAGTTCTCTCTCAGAGTACCTGTTGCACCTCTGCTTTTCAATGGGGGTATTCTGCACATCCTGCCATGTCTTCTGGTCTCATGTGATGTTATTTCTGTGTGCAGGTTTGGGACCAGCCCCTCTATTATTTTCCACGTATAGATTATTATGTATCTCTCCCGCCTGCGCTCAAGAGAATACAGGTTTAGGCACTTTAGTCAGTCCCAATAGTTTAGATGTTTTACTGAGTGGATTCTAGCAGTAAAAGATCTCTGCATGCTCTCCAGGTCAACAATTTCTCCAGCTTTGAAAGGGGCTATCATTGTGCAGCAATATTCCACTCTAGAGAGGACTAGCGTCTTAAAAAGTATCATCATCGGTATACCATCTCTAGTGTGAAAGGTTCTTGTTATCCAATCTGTCATTTTTCTTGCAGATGTGATGGCTACTTTATTGTGTTCTTTAAAGGTAAGGTCTTCCGACATCAGTACACCCAAATCCTCTACATTGCCTTTCCGTTCTATGTTATGATTTGACCGAGTTTTGTATGTGGTTTCCGTTTTCATATTTTCATTTTTTCCGTAGTGCATGAGCTGAAACTTATCTTCGTTAAACACCATGTTATATTCTGTAGCCCATAGAAAGACCTGATTTACATCTGATTGGAGGTTTGCCGTGTCCTCTATGTTATCTACTCATAAAAATCCTAGTGTCATTTGCAATGGATGATACAGTACTATAGGTTGTGTCCTTGTCTATGTCCGATATGAGGATGAGAAAAAGTACTGGAGCAAGCACAGTACCCTGGGGGACTGAGCTCTTTACGGTTGATGGTCCAGATTTTATTTTGTTGATTATTACACAATGGGTTCTATTAGTCAGGAAATTGTGGATCCATCTACCTATTTTTCCGGTAAAATCCTTTTGAACGCATTTTATGTGCAATAACACCATGGTCACATTTGTCAAAGGCTTTTGCAAAATCTGTGTAAATTACATCAGCGTTTTGTTTGTCTTCCATGGCATCTAGTGCCATGTCATAGTGGTCCAGCAACTGTAATAGGCAAGAGCGTCCTGTTCTGAACCCATGTTGTCCGGGGTTATGGAGATGCTGTGATTCTATGTATTTTGTGATCTTACTTCTTAGCACTCTCTCAAAGTTTTTTATGATATGCGATGTTAGTGCTATCAGTCTGTAATTTTTTGCCTCTGCCTTATTTCCTCCTTTATGGAGCGGTGCTATCTCTGCTGTTTTTAATATGTCAGGGATAATGCCAGTATCTAGGCTTTGTCTTCAAAGAATGTGAAGGGCCTGCGATAACGATTTTTTACAGTTCGTGATGAATATAGAAATCCAAGAGTCAGGGCCTGGTGCAGAGTGCATAGGCATACTGTCCATGGCTTCTTCAAAATCCAGTGGGGATAGGGTGACATCTGATATATGATTTGATGTTGGTATCATGTCCATGAAAAATTAATTTGGGTTATCAATCTTCAGTGTGTTCAGTGGCTCGCTGAAAACAGTCATACTGATTCCTCAGTATTTCGCTCATTTCTTTGTTGTCATTTCTTTGTTGTCATCTCTTGGCCTGAGGAGGCCAGGTTCTGGCCCATGGTCCTTATTGGGCCAATAAAACTCCATGATTGATGGCACTTGATAGTATGGCACTGATCAGTGTATGATAGCTTCAGTGAGCCTCCAAGGCTTTCCCAGAAATTGGCATTTTATTACATTCAGTGCTGGTTTTCTGGGGGCAGAGCCCCTTGCTGCTTCCTGAAGCTATCTAGAAGGAAGCCAATGGGCACTTACCAGGAAGGAGTAAGCACCATAGAAACAGGATGAGGAGGAGGAGTCTGTAGACTGTAGACATGACTGAAAGCCACACAAGGGTGCTGCGGCCCGGTCACAGGAACAAAATATCAGACTGTCGGAACCATTGACTACCTAAACCCCCCTGCTTTAGGCTTTTTTCTTCTCTAATCCATCTTCTTTAACTCTTAAAGTGCGCATCACGTCATATGACGTGTTGGAAGTTGTTCCAGTCAACTGCGCATCACGTCATATGATGTGTTGGAGTACTACACAAGATTTAAACGTCCCGCGGATACACGGGGTTCACCACACCTTCATCAGGGCTTTTGTAAACAGACGCCATTTTTTTTAAAAATCGTAGGCCAAACTCCCGGGCGTTATTGGCCTCAGTATTGAGTGAGCAACCAAGCCTGACGCACGCAGCATGAGCTAACAGCACTGCTGTTCAGCTTGTGACCACAGCATCGCCTAAAAATGCCAAAATATACTTGTTCATGCTATTATGTAGCGATGATATTATTACAGAAGACCCCTGACTGATAAAACTGACCAGGGTTCTGATAATAGCAGGATTGTGGTGATATTTAGCACTGTGCGCCATGGAGGGAGAAGTAATGCTGTGGGAGGGAGGGTGGTGGCGATGTCTTCTGACTGTGTGTGGCCACCTTTTATTGACTGCACTCACCATACCAGCTTAGTGGTTTGCTATGGGGAACACAAATGTAGATACTTATATATAACGTGTGTATAGAGGGTATAAACAGCAAGAGAAGGTTGGGAGCCGCCATTTTGGTGAGGGCAACGGTGCAGACGACGGTGTTGTTTACTGGTTACCACGATGGTCTTGGGCACCATACCAGTTTACTTGTACAAGTATGGTGAATAAAACAGGTAGATATTTATATATAATGTGTGTATATAGCGTAATAACACCACACAGTATTGTTGGAGGAGAAATATTAGTGCGTCTGGCCTTGAGGGCGGCAGCCATCAGCTGACTGTGTGAGGTCCTACGTCTTTGTGCCTTTACTCACCATACAACTTAGATTTTTTTTTTTTTTTTTTTTTGAGATATATACAAGAGTTGTTACATTCTTGTACAGCCACTAGTACGCGTAGCGTTTCGGGCAAGTCCTTAATCCTATGGTCCCTGGAATACGATCCCCGGCCGCGAAGAATCGTTTTTTCATCCAAGTACACATTTTACTGTTGCGTTAAACAGAGGCTACAGTTAAGGAATTGCGCCCAGTAAATCCTCCCCGGCCAGGATACGAACCCATGACATAGCGCTCGCGGAACGCCAGGCGAGTGTCTTACCACTACACCACGGAGATGTACAGTTATGGTGAACAAAACATGTAAATACTTATACTGTACAGTGGAACCTCTATTAACGAGTTTAATCCGTTCTGGCACCGAGCTCGTTACCTGGAAAACTCGTCTTTGGAAACAAATTTCCCCATTTAAAATAAAGGAAATAAATTTAATCCGTTCCACTCCCAAAAACATCCATACTTGTATGACTTTTTTTAATGTAAATATAATACTGCACATGTAATTATAAATGTTTTGTTGTACTGTTTTAACGTTTACTTTACCTTATGAAGAGTCGTTGCTGGCTTGAGGGAGACGATGGGGAGGTGGGAAGGAGGAGAGGGGTTATGGTGTGGAGGGAGAATCCACCTCTGAGTCAGGTGGGCTCTCTCTTCTTGGGATTTTCACCCCACTTGGACCAGGTTGTGGTTCACTATCACTGGCTCTTCTTTTCTCTACTTTTGGAAAGAACTTTTCTATTGACAATTGCTTTTGTCTTTGTTTTAGGATGTCCCTAAAACGAGACAGCAAATTGTCATTAAACATGTTCACACATCGGGTTGTCACTGCTTGATCAGGGTGATGTTTTTCTAAGAATGCGGTCACCTTTTCAAACATTCCTAACACTTCCCTGATCTCACTTGAAGAGGCAGCAGCATCCTCCCGTACCTCCTCCTCCCCTGATGAGAACTCTTGTGCCTCCTCTTGATTAATGTCCTTCTGAAGTTCCAGGAGTTCCTCAGTGGTCAGTTCCTCACTGTGCTCCTCCACTAACTCCTGCACATCAGCAGCATCCAACTCCAGACCCAAAGTTTGCCCCAGAGCAACAATATCATCCACTAGATGCACTTCGGGTCTTCCACAGGTGCAGGTACAGATGCAGGTGCAGGACCGAAACCTTCAAAGTCTCGCTCAGGGACACCCTCAGGCCACAGGTTACGCCATGCAGAGTTAAGGGTCCTCCTTGTCACTCCTTCCCAGGCCTTATCGATCAAACGTAAGGCACCCAGGATATTGAAGTGGTTCTTCCAGAATTCTTTGAGGGTCAGCCCTGTATTGTCGGTCACATCAACACACCTCTCCAACAAGGCCTTCATGTAGAGTTTCTTAAAGTTTGCAATGACTTTCTGGTCCATAGGTTGGAGGAGTGGAGTGATATTGGGCGGAAGGAACTTGATGGTGATGAACTGATTTTCGGGATACAATTCATCTCGCATCTGTGGAGGATGTGCAGGAGCATTATCAAGCACAAGCAAGGCCTTGAGTGGCAACTGTTTCTCTACAAGATATTTCCTCACTGAGGGGCCAAAAACATCATTGATCCATTCAGTGAAGAATATCTGCGTGACCCAGGATTTCTTATTGGACCTCCACATCACATTCAGTCGCGCCTTATACACTTTACATGCCTTGAACACTCGTGGATTTTCTGAGTGGTAGACTAGCAGCGGCTTGACCTTGCAATCACCACTTGCATTGGCGCAGAGGACGAGAGTAAGCCGATCCTTCATCGGTTTGTGGCCAGGCAAAGATTGTTCCTCCTGTGTGAAGTAGGTCCTCTTCGTCATTTTCTTCCATAACAGGCCAGTCTCGTCACAATTAAAAACTTGTTGGGGCAAGAACTCCTTTTCAGCAACAAATTCCTGGAACTGGTACAAATTTCTCAGCAGCAGCTTTATCAGAGCTGGCAGCCTCCCCATGTCGCACAACACTGTTTATACCGCTTCTCTTCCTAAATTTCTCAAACCATCCACGGCTTGCCTTAAATATCTCCTCCTCTTCAGACGACGCACCTGGTGTCTTCCTGACAAGGTCCACATACAACTTCTTGGCCTTTGCACAGACAAGAGCTTCAGAGACACTATCGCCATGCAATTGCCTTTCATTCATCCAGACTAGCAGTAGCTTTTCAACCTCTTCTAGGATTTGTGGACTTTTCTTGTTAACCTTGGTAACGCCTTTAGCCACCTCAAGCGTCTTAAATTGTTCCTTCCTCTTCAGAATGGTACAAATCGTTGATGAGGTCCTGCCATATTCCCTGACGAGATCAACCACACGCACACCACGCTCGTGCTTTGCTATTATTTCCTTCTTCACTTCCACAGTAATTGTCACTTTCTTCCCCTTGCCAACACTGTCTTTAGCAACTAGCTTCTTTGGCGACATCGTGCGTTACAAATTGCAGTCACAAAACCACAAAAAAAAACAGAGAAAAGCGCAAATAAATCCAGAGGGATGCTTGTCGTGTGAGATACAACAACAACACTGGCGTCGGAGGCGTCCGAGAATTTGCGAGAACCCGCGAGACGCTAGGAAGCACCATGTGGTTTCACTCGTTAACCCTTAACATGCTCGGGGTTTAACCCTCAAACCGCTAGGGGCCCAAATGGAATTCACACCCACAGGTGCAACAAAAAAAAAAATAAAATAAAAAAAATTCTTTCGTCTTATAGAAGTGTTCAATTTTGTTCACTGATCACGGAAAAAATAACAAAAAAATCGTAGGTGGCATATTTTAGCCGCAATAGGGTAGGGAAGTGTGGCAAAAAAGGGGCGTTGGCAGAGCTTTCGCCAGACGAGGTCTACTCTGCCCGAGCTGTCAGACGTCAGTTGCTACAAATATATTATTACCTAATTATTTCAATGTCTCTGATTGATTTTTTCTTAGTTTTTTGCAGTAATATTATTCCATACAGTGAATTGTGGTATATTTATATTATAAAATGTGTGAACCATCGCTGTACTCAAAATTATGGTGTGCATATTAGTGATTCAATTATTATGTACATAAAACAATAAACAAATAGTTTTGTTGTTACACTATATACACAGGTTATATATAAGTATTTGCATGTTTTGTACACCATAACGAACTACTAAGTTGGTCTTGAGTCAAAAAGCAACGAGGAGTGACCGCCAAACACCAGCGAGCCACTCACTGCCACTCCCTCCCTCAACACCACCTCACTCACCCTCATTCACCTCCCACAATACTCCTTCTGTATTTATTCACTATACACAGACGTTATATATACGTATTTACATGTTTTGTTCACCATAACTGTACATCTAAACTTGTATGGTGAGTAAAGGCCATAAGACGTAGCTACTCGCACAGTCAGCTGATCGGCGGCCGCCCTCAAGGCCAGACGCACTAATATTTGTCCTCCAACAATATTGTTTGCGGTGTTATTACGCTATATACACACATTATATATAAGTATCTACCTGTTTATTCACCATACCTGAACAAATAAGCTGGTATGGTGCCCAAAGACCATAGTGGCCATCAGTAAACAACATGCCAAGTCGTGCAGACGACGCTCCTCCCTCACCAAAATGGCGGCTCCCAACCTTCTCCTCTCGCTGTTATCTCACACTATACACACGTTATATATAAGTATCTACATGTGTGTTCACCATATCGAACCACTAAGCTGGTATGGTGAGTGCAGTCAATATATGGTGGCCACACACAGTCAGAAAACGATGCCACAACCCTCCCTCCCACAGCCTTACTCCTCCCTCCATGGAGCACAGCGCTAAATATCACCACAATCCTGCTATTATCAGAATCCTGGTCAGTTTTATCATAGTATTACTGAAGCCCCCTGACTATCACTGCTAAATAATAGCAGTATCATTTATATTATGGTATTTGTAGGCGATGCTGTGGTCACAAGCTGAACAGCGGTGCTGTGAGCTCGTGCTGCGTGCACCAGCCTTGGTGGCTTGCTCAATACTGACGCTGTAACACCCAAGAATGTTGGCCTGGATTTTTTTTCTAGGTGGCAGCTGGCAACTATCGGTCGTGGCTGTACTATAGCTGCCCCTATCCCAGGCGGGGCGTTTAAATTATAGGGCTAGACACGAAATCATATATAAATGATGTGCGCGGTTTCGGTTTTGTCACTGATATCATTTATATATGATATGCGCGGTTTGAGGGTTAATATCCTGTCATCCCCACAGGCGCATGTCATTATGAAAAAAAAAAAAAAAAAAATTTTCTTCCTAACCTGTTAATTTGTGTTCACTGATTACAGGGTAAAATAATAAAAAAATCGTAAGTGACATATATTGCCCGCTATAGGGCGGGGAAGTCTGGCAAATTATAGGCGCTGACTCAGCATGCGTCCCAGGCGGTCTGTTGCTCGCCAGCTGTCAGGCCGGAGTGGCCACAAAGAGATAATTGCCTAATTATTTCAATATCTCTGATTGATTTTTCATAGTTTTTTTTACTGTAATATTATTCAATAGTGTGTAGTTTGATATATTTATATAATAAAATGAGTGAATCATTGCTGTACTCAAAAATATGGTGTGCATATTGTTGATTCAATTATGTTCATCAATCAGTGAACAAATACTTTGTCGGTTATTACACTATAAGCACAGGTTATATATAAGTATCTGCATGTTTTGTTCACTATAACGAACCACTAAGTAGCTATTATGAGTCAAAAAGTAATGAGGAGTGACCGCCATGTACCAGCCAGCCACTCCCGCCCTCCCTTCAGTCATCTGACTCACCCACATTCTCCTCCCACAATACTGTTTTTTTTTCTATAATTCACTATATACAGACGTTATATATAAGTATCTACATGTTTTGTTCACCATAACTGTACATCTAAGCTTGTATGGTGAGCAAAGGCACAAAGAGTAGGACCTCACACAGTCAGCTGATGGCTGCCGCCCTCAAGGTCAGACGCACTAATATTTCTCCTCCAACAATACTGTGTGGTGTTATTACGCTATATACACACATTATATATAAATATCTACCCGTTTTATTCACCATACTTGTACAAATAAACTGGTATGGTGCCCAAAGTCCATCGTGGTAACCAGTAAACAACACCGTCGTCTGCACGGTGGCAACGTGCAGACGATGCCACCGCCCTCACCAAAATGGCGGCTCCAAACCTTCTCTTGCTGTTTATACCCTCTATACACACGTTATATATAAGTATCAGCATCTGTGTTCACCATAGCGAACCACTAAGCTGGTATGCTGAGTGCAGTCAATAAAAGGTGGCCGCACACAGTCAGAAGACATTGCCACCAGCCTCCCTCCCACAGCATTACTCCTCCCTCCATGGTGCACAGCACTAAATATCACCACAATCCTGGTATTATCAGAACCCTGGTCAGTTTTATCACAGTCAGGGGTCTTCTGTAATAATATCATCGCTACATAACAGCATGAACAAGTATATTTTGGCATTTTTAGGCGATGCTGTGGTCACAAGCTGAACAGCAGTGCTGTTAGCTCATGCTGCGTGCGTCAGGCTTGGTTGCTCACTCAATACTGAGGCCAATAACACCCGAGAGTTTGGCCCACGATTTTTTTTAAAAAATGGCGTCTGTTTACAAGAGCCCTGATGAAGGTGTGGTGAACCCCGTGTATCCGCGGGCCGTTTAAATCTTGCGTAGTACTCCAACACATCATATGACGTGATGCGCAGTTGACTGGAACAACGTCCAACACGTCATATGACGTGATGCGCACTTTAAGGGTTAATAGAGGCGAGCTCGTCAATAGAGACAAATTTGCTGCGAGTGGCTTGCTCGTTACTGGAAAAACTCGTTAATAGAGCCACTCGTTAATCGAGGTTCCACTGTATATAACGTCTG
Source organism: Procambarus clarkii (assembly GCF_040958095.1). Classification (NCBI taxonomy): domain Eukaryota; kingdom Metazoa; phylum Arthropoda; class Malacostraca; order Decapoda; family Cambaridae; genus Procambarus; species Procambarus clarkii. The sequence goes on along the minus strand of NC_091225.1, from coordinate 12,646,986 downwards.
TATATACTGTAACCCCGCAATTATCCGGGATTCAAACATCCGGAAAACGCATTTATACGGGCAAAATCGTGATCGGATAAAGTTATCACAATATCCGGCCAAAATGGCCACAGGAACCGGATAAAAGCTGGTTTGGCCGGATGAAAATACGGCCGTACCGTATTAATCCCGTCTGTGGCTCTAGACGCATGGTGGAGGAGGGGGGTTGGGTGGGTGGGTGGTGGTGGGAGGGGTGCGTCAGGAGGGACCACCTGGGTACAGGAATTACCATTAATTTTAGAACAATTAATCATAGCCAAAAACAAATGAAATAAGTACTAGTAATTATGTAATAACAAATAAATAAGTTTCCTAAAAGCATTGTGCACAGGCTGAAGTTTCCTTCAAAAATATTGTGAATTTTTTTCCTCCTGGCGGCCTACGTAACGCGCTATAGCTGCCCCACCCCAAGTGGACCCGTCTAACACTGATCAACCCATGTGCGTCCGTCCCTCGTGTTATACACAGTGCTGCGCCATTAGTGAAATATTTTTTTAAATAACTTTTTTATTTTCATAGTAACTTTGAACATTTTTGGCCAAGACTATGTCTGGTAGCAGCATCAATCGTTCTGGAGGTGTTAAGAGGAAGAAAGTTGTCCTAACAATTAAAGACAAGTCACTGTTATACACCTCAACCAGTGCAGCCTCACAGTGTTGCGCCATTAGTGAAATATTTTTTTAAATAACTTTCTTAATTTTCATAGTATTTTTGAACATTTTTGGCCAAGAATATGTCTGGCAGCAGCATCAATCGTTCTGGAAGTGTTAAGAGGAAGAAGATTGTCCTAGCAATTAAAGACAAGTTACGTGTTGTTCAACCAGTGAGGCGTCACAGGCAGCCAAGCGCCTTCAACAAGTGAGGCGCCACAGGCAAGCCAAGCTCCTTCAACAAGTGAGGCATTACAGGCAAGCCAAGCGCTTTCAAAAAGTGACGCGCCACAGGCAAGCCAAGTGCCTTCAACAAGTGAGGCGCAAGCAAGCGCCTTTAACAAGTGAGGTGTCACAGGCAAGCCAAGCGCCTTCAACAAGTGAGGACATGCAAGCGCTTCAACAAGTGAGGTGCAAGCAAGCGCCTTCAACAACCGAGGCCTCACAGGCAACCCAAATGCCCTCAACCAGTGAGGCTTCAGCAGCTGGCAGTCAAAACTAACTTAGCTTAATGAACTGTACAGTAATTTTAAGTGTTAATTTTAGTGTTGTGTTAGTATAGGTTACGTAAATTGTTAAGAATTTTTAACTTCAAGATGTGTGGCATCAATCAAGAAGACGAACACCAACAAGGTAAGTTGAGGTTTCTAGTTGAATATTTAATAATTGTATGTGGCAAGGCAATTCAAATTATGTTGTTTGTGTTATAAAAATAGTTGGAAATGGTCACTTTTGGACTCGTAGGTGAAAAAGTACCATTATCCGAAAAATGTGATAATCCGGCTGGGGTCGTTCCCATATAGTCCGGATGATCGAGTGGAGACAGTAAAAGCAAAAACAGTATGGTGGGTGGAGAATGGTGGCAAGTCAGGTGAGGTGAGCGAGGGAGGGAGTGGCATCCTGTGGCGGGCTGCCACTGGCACTGCCAACTTAGTGGTTCGTTATGGTGAACACGAATGTAGATACAGAGCACCACTTGGTTTCCGAACCCCTTGGGGACGAGACCCGTCGGTTAACATGTAAGTTTGTATACGAGAAATAGAGGGGAAAAAATAAACTAGAAATGTAAAAAGAAATTTTTCTGAAAAATTCACGAAAAAACTCTAGGGGAAAAAATCGACAGGTTCATAGCGTAAATGCGACCGTGTTTTGTTTGTACTCACCAATAAGTGAAGTCCTGGTCCGCTTTATAAAAGTCCTTAATTGTTCCTAACTGATTATTAAGACGACTGGTAAACATCCTCTAGATGTTTCCTGCCAGCCTGCAGGAACATCCTGCCAGCCTGCCTGCCAGCTTGCCTGCCAGCCAGCCTGCAGGCACATCCTGCCAGCCTGCAGGCACATCCTGCCAGCCTGCAGGAACATCCTGCCTGCCAGCCTGCAGGAACATCCTGCTTGCCAGCCTGCAGGAACATCCTGCCAGCCTGCCTGCAGGCACATCCTGCCAGCCTGCAGGCACATCCTGCCAGCCTGCCTGCCAGCTTGCCTGCCAGCCAGCCTGCAGGCACATCCTGCCAGCCTGCAGGCACATCCTGCCTAAAATATACGATGATGTACTGTACATTTAAGAAACAAATCTGGGTCACAGGTCTGTGGAGTGTGGTTAGGCTTACGGAGTCAGCCGGTCCCTCCCCCACCACCGATACACCTCCCCCTCTCCCCCCACCCCAAACCCATACACACACACACTCTCAAAGGTCACGTGGTTCATGGTTCACTTCAACACCCATATATCGCTGCCTGCCTGCCTGCCTCCTTCCCAGCCTGCAAGCCTGCCTGCCTGCCTGCCTCCTTCCCAGCCTGCAAGCCTGCCTGCCTGCCTCCTTCCCAGCCTGCAAGCCTGCCTGCCTGCCTCCTTCCCAGCCTGCAAGCCTGCCTACCTGCCTCCTTCCCAGCCTGCAAGCCTGCCTGCCTGCCTCCTTCCCAGCCTGCAAGCCTGCCTGCCTGCCTCCTTCCCAGCCTGCAAGCCTGCCTGCCTGCCTCCTTCCCAGCCTGCAAGCCTGCCTGCCTCCTTCCCAGCCTGCAAGCCTGCCTACCTGCCTCCTTCCCAGCCTGCAAGCCTGCCTGCCTGCCTCCTTCCCAGCCTGCAAGCCTGCCTGCCTGCCTGCCTCCTTCCCAGCCTGCAAGCCTGCCTGCCTGCCTGCCTCCTTCCCAGCCTGCAAGCCTGCCTGCCTGCCTGCCTCCTTCCCAGCCTGCAAGCCTGCCTGCCTGCCTGCCTCCTTCCCAGCCTGCAAGCCTGCCTGCCTCCTTCCCAGCCTGCAAGCCTGCCTGCCTCCTTCCCAGCCTGCAAGCCTGCCTGCCTGCCTGCCTCCTTCCCAGCCTGCAAGCCTGCCTGCCTGCCTCCTTCCCAGCCTGCAAGCCTGCCTGCCTGCCATCATGCTAACGGGTAGTGTGTGTTAGGCTTATCTTCGGGAATGAGCCGGTCTCACCCCCACCACCAACAAACCACCCGCCCCCCTACATCCCATCTCTCAAGGTCACGCGGTTCAACCGCGTGACTACCACTCACTCCCTGCCTGCCAGCCTGCCTGCAAGCTAGCCTGCCTGCCTGCCTGCCTGCCTGTGCCTGTGCCTGCCTGCCTGCCTTTCCCTCCCTAATTCTCACTACTTCCGTCCCTTCCTGCCTACCTCCTAGCATCTCTCCCTACCTCCCCCTCCCTCTTAGCATCTCTCCCTCCCTCCTAGCATCTCTCTCTCCCTCCCACTCCCTCCTAGCATCTCTCTCTCCCTCCCTCCCTTTTTGACTAATTCTTCCCCCCTCTCTCATACTGCCTCCCACCTAAGCTCCCTCATCCATCCACCCACTGGTCAGCCATCACTGACGCAATGCGTGCATTTGGAGCCGACATGGTGCACAGATGTTTCTTGATTGTGCAGATATGTAAAACAAAAGCACAGAATGAACATTCCAGCCTTATGGCAATTCAAAATAATAGGAATAATAGGCCGTGAATCTGTGAAGTCACAGCGGGCAAACTGGACCATCGCCCACCCACCACAACAAGCCGGCGTGACGCTTGGCGGACCCCTTCCTACCCGAACTTTGTTCGGGTAGCATGACTCCCCAACCCCAATCGGGAAACTGGAAGTTTTGGATAACTAAAGTTCGGAAACCAAGTGGTGCTCTGTACTTATATATAACGTCTGTATATAGTGAATTATAGCAAAAACAGTATTGTGGGAGGAGAATGTGGGTGAGTCAGATGACTGGAGGGAGGGCGTGAGTGGCTGGCTGGTACACGGCGGTCACTCCTCGTTACTTTTTGACACATAATAGCTACTTAGTGGTTCGTTATAGTGAACAAAACATGCAGATACTTATATATAACCTGTGCTTATAGTGTAATAACCGACAAAATATTTGTTCACTGATTGATGAACATAATTGAATCAACAATATGCACACCATATTTTTGAGTACAGCAATGATTCACTCATTTTATTGTATAAATATATCAAACTACACACTATTGAATAATATTACAGCAAAAAAACTATGAAAAATCAATCGGTTCCCTATATAGGGGAAGAAAACGAATCGCGGAACAACTTGAGTCGCACCCTATCTCAAGAACGGCGAAGAAGGTTAGGTAGAGAAATAGAAACAATTGAACTCAAGCTACAAGAATCATACAAAACCCAGAAGAGGCAAAGAGAGCAAAAGGCCATCAGTGAAATAGAGAGAAATTCAAAATATTTTTTCTCCTATGCAAAATCAAGATCAAAAACCACGTCTAGTATCGGGCCCCTGCGAAAGGGAGATGGAACTTTCACCAATGACAACAAAGAAATGAGCGAGTTACTGAGGAAGCAGTATGACTCTGTTTACAGCGAGCCATTAAATGCACTAAAGATTGATAACCCAAATGAATTTTTCATGGATATGATACCAACATCAAATCATATATCAGATGTCGCCCTATCCCCACTAGATTTTGAAGAAGCCATAAACAGTATGCCTATGCACTCTGCACCAGGCCCGGATTCTTGGAACTCCATATTCTTCAAGAACTGTAAAAAAACTATCGCAGGCCCTTCACATTCTGTGGAGACAAAGCCTAGATACTGGCGTTATCCCTGACATACTAAAAACAGCAGAGATAGCACCACTCCATAAAGGAGAAAATAAGGCAGAGGCAAAAAATTACAGACCGATAGCACTAACATCGCACATCATAACAATCTTTGAGAGAGTGCTAAGAAGTAAGATCACAAAATACATGGAATCACAGCATCTCCATAACCCCGGACAACATGGTTTCAGAACAGGGCGCTCTTGCCTGTCGCAGTTGCTGGACCACTATGATATGGCATTAGATGCTATGGAAGACAAACAAAAAGCTGATGTAATTTACACAGATTTCGCAAAAGCTTTTGATAAATGTGACCATGGTGTTATTGCACATAAAATGCGTTCAAAAGGAATTACCGGGAAAATAGGCAGATGGATCTACAATTTCCTGACTAACAGAACCCAATGTGTAATAGTCAACAAAATAAAATCCAGCCCATCAACCGTGAAGAGCTCAGTCCCCCAGGGTACTGTGCTTGCTCCAGTACTTTTTCTCATCCTCATATCGGACATAGACCAGGACACAATCTATAGTACTGTATCATCCTTTGCAGATGACACTAGGATTTTCATGAGAGTTGGCAATATAGAGGACACGGCAAACCTCCAATCAGATGTAGATCAGGTCTTTCTATGGGCTACAGAAAATAATATGGTGTTTAACGAGGATAAGTTCCAGCTCATGCGCTACGGAAAAATTGAAAATATAAAAACAGAAACCACGTACAAAACTCAGGCAAATCATAACATAGAACGAAAAGGCAATGTAAAGGATCTGGGTGTACTCATGTCGGAAGACCTTACCTTTAAAGAACACAATAAAGTAGCCGTCACAACTGCAAGAAAAATGACAGGTTGGATAACAAGAACTTTTCACACTTGAGATGGTATACCGATGATGATACTTTTCAAAATGCTTGTGCTCTCTAGAGTGGAGTACTGCTGCACAATGACAGCCCCTTTCAAAGCTGGAGAAATTGTTGACCTGGAGAGCATGCAGAGATCCTTTACTGCTAGAATCCACTCAGTAAAACATCTAAATTACTGGGACCGACTAAAGAGCCTAAATCTGTACTCCCTTGAGCGCAGGCGGGAGAGATACATAATAATTTACACATGGAAAATACTTGAGGGGCTGGTCCCAAACCTGCACACAGAAATAACATCACATGAGACCAGAAGACATGGCAGGATGTGCAGAATACCCCCGTTGAAAAGCAGAGGTGCAACAGGTACTCTTAGAGAGAACTCTCAACATCAGAGGCCCGAGACTGTTCAACACGCTTCCACTACACATAAGGGGCATAACTGGCCGACCCCTCACAGTGTTCAAGAGAGAACTGGATAAGCACCTCCAAAGGATACCTGATCAACCAGGCTGTGACTCATACGTCAGGCTGCGAGCAGCCGCATCTAACAGCCTGGTTGATCAGTCCAGCAACCAGGAGGCCTGGTCGACGACCGGGCCGCGGGGACACCAAGCCCCGGAAGCACCTCAAGGTAACCTCAAGGTAAGGACATTGAAATAATTAGGTAATTATCTCTTTGTGGCAACTCTGGCCTGACAGCTGGTGATCAACAGACTGCCTGAAATGCACGCTGAGTCAGCGTCTATTTTTTGCCAGACTTCCCCGCCCTATAGCGGGCAATATATGCCACTTACGATTTTTTTTATTATTTTTTCCGTGATCAGTGAACATAAATTAACAGGTTAGGAAGAAAAAATTATTTTTTCTGTGGGGAGCCCCTACGGCTCCCTGGAGCTTATCGGGCTAATGTATGTTATGTTAGACCGGGACATTAGCTAAGGAGTTCAGACCTACCAGGGACCAGCGCCAGAACCTGGCCCCTTCAGAGAGGTTTCAGGGAGCAATGGCCCTGGAAAACCCCATATGGTTGGGGGTTTTCCTTATCTGCCATCGACCGGGGTTAGGCACCCAGAAAGGTAGGCGTAACAAAACAAACCCCACATGGTAAGAAACTACAACAAAAACCGAACAGAGAGGTAGAAAACTCCCTACAATCACAAGGAAACTAGCAAACAAGCAAACATCACACTTTACTGCCGCGCCGATCGTCTGCGCAGCCCTCCCCACCCCGGGAGGGGGAGGTGGGAGCCCCGGACCTACCGTGCCGGCTGCCAAGCTCCAGTTCGTTCGCTAATGTCAACCGGGATTGACGCTTCTCTGGCCTCAGTTTCCTAGGCGGTGTTTGCCTTGTGTGGTGTTCACTGCCGTGTGTTGTGTTGTGCGGTGGCCAGGAGTACTTCATCAGTGCCGGAGCTGCATGTGCTTAGTGGCTGACTTCCCTAAGCGCCTTGTGAGTACTGCCCTTGCGTAACAGGGTTATCTTCCCTGGGGCATTCGGGAACCATTCCCGTAGAGGTTCTTGCTGCTCGGCATTTGCCTCGCCCTTGGGGCCAGCTGGGGCTTGGGGCCCTTGTTTGGCCCTGGGTAGGGATTGGTATTGTGCTGGTTAGGGCGTCAAGGTGTTGCGCAGCCTGCCACCTAAGCGGCGGCCGGTTTCTGTTGCCTCTGGAGACGGTGTACTTTTGCGGGGTTTTTCTTTTGTTTTTAATTTTTCATGCCTGGTGGGGGTCTGCCTAAGGTGGTTATAGTTCCACTGGTAGTGTTTGGCGGCCCTCTGCTAGGCCCCCGTGATTGTACACGTCTCAGGGGTTTTCAGTGCTATAATCTACCCTCTTGTTATGTTTGGGTTTCTTAACCAGTTAGCAACACCTTGCCCGGGCTTCCCGTAGTTGTTACCCTACGGGCCCTGGAAACCCCTGTCTGGGCTCGGGGGACCATTGGATGTGTCTTCTGGGTTCCAACCCGTCTTGTACGGGATCGTTGGTTGCTGTTCCCTTGTCTCCGGGTGACAGTCGCCATTTTTACCTCCGTCATGCTGCCTGTTGGGTCACTGACACCTTGACCCGGAGTCTTGCGAGTGATTCTCTGCTTGTTCTCCAGTACTCTCCTGATGTTATTACTGTTCAGAGTACAGGCGGCATCCGTGTTGCAAGCTAGGTTAGGTTGCTGCAACATGCTAGGTTGGTTTCCCACTCGAATGCCCCGTGGCCGCCCCGTTTGGTTAGGTGCTGCTTGCCCCTTTCCCCCCATGTTCCCGGCTCCGGACCGTCTGCGGGTTTCGGGGTCGGAGCGGGGTTTAGTTGCGGCAGAGACTCGGGCGGTTTTCCGGGGCTGCCCTGTTCGGGTTGGGGACGGAGGTTTGAGCCTGTGCCTCCTGCCAAGGCTTCTGGGTCTTACCAGCGGCCCTTTCTTGTTGCCTTTCCCATGGACTCTTGCTTTTCTTTAAGGGCGGAGGGCTTGGAGGATGGCTCTGCCCCGGGGCCTCTGTTGTTGGTTCCCGGGGCTGTGGGGGTTGCCTGCTAGCAGTTCTGGGGCGGTTTTGCCCCTTCCGGGGTTTTTCTGCTGTTGGGTGACGTTTTTCGCCCACCCTGTCTGCTAGCTTCCCACATTTGCTGGCGTGTTTTTGTGTATTTAGCGTCAGTCACAGCCCCTGCTGGCGGCCATTTTCGTCTGCCGGTTTCCCGGCGTGGCCACCAGGGCGGCGTTGCGGTTTGTTTACATGCGTCTGGGTGTGCGAGCGAGCGTCTCGGGTGAGTTTTCAATTTTTTTTCAGGGTTTTTGTTCTCCTGTTGTCGTTTCTTTGTTTTTCTGGTGTTTTCTTGCCGTTGCCTGTTCCTCTGGGAACGTTTGGGTGTTGATTTTGGGTCTGAGCCTATGGGTTTAGGCTCAGTGCCCCTGGCTGGTATGCTTGCTCCCACACCTTGTCCCTCGGTTTTCGGTCTGTTGGGACCGCTTTCCCAGGGGGTTCTGCTGGGGGCGGTGCTTTGCCTTTCAGTGGTGTTCTCCGCCATCAAATGTGGTGGTTTGGGCTCCCCCTGGTTCGATTCTGGGTTCCTTTGGGTTCCTTGGTTTCGTTCTGGAGGTTTCTTCCTCTTGGGCCCCCTTTTGTGGGTTCAGGGGACTTTGTTTCCTTGTGTGACCCGGTTCTGCCTTTTGGGGTTCCGGGGTCTTCCTGGCTTGCAGACTGATCTTTTTGGGTCTTGGCACATGTTGTGGTTGTGCTGGGACTTTGCGGTTTTGCTGTCGAGGTGGGCCTTTTGATGCAGTTTTGTGCCTTCTTTGCCTGGCCGGCGTAGTGCTCTCTGCCCATTAGTCGGCGAATTGTACTTTTACAATATATGTCCTCACCTAGTTGTGCTTGCGGGGGTTGAGCTCTGGCTCCTTGGTCCTGCCTCTCAACCGTCTATCAACAGGTGTATAGGTTCCTGTGCCTCTTAGGCTCTATCATGTCTACATGTGACATTGTCTGGGGGGTCAGCCTCATTACTTGTGTGTGGAGTCACCACATTACTTCCTAGTGCTTTCCCGTTACCATTCTGACAAAAAAAAAAAAAAAAATATCTATCTGTGGCTCTTTTGGGTACTCAGTTTCCACCTGTGTCCCCTAGTGCGTGTGCCCCTTGTGTTACATAGCCTGTCCTTATCAACCCTGTCGATTCCCTTGGGTATCTTGAATGTGGTGATCAGGTCTCCCCTCACTTCATCTTCCAGCGAAGTGTGGTTTCATTCCCATAGTCTCTCCTCATGACTTAGCTAGTGTACTTTTTCTTTCGGAAGGGGTTCTGTTCCCCTCTCTGTTGACTGGGCGCTGGGAGAGCAGCTTGCTCTGTTGCCTCTCGCTTGGTCCCGCTGTTGGTGGGCGCTTTGGGTTGTCTTCCAGCCTCTGCTGGCGTCGGAGGACGCCTTCTCCCCCTTGGGGGGGGGGGGGGGGTTCAGAGCTGGCGGGGTGGGCTTCTTCCCCTGCGCTTCGTCATTTCCTCTTCGTGGGTGCGTGGGGCGTGGTCGATCCGCCCCATCATTCTGGACTTCTTCAGTCTGCGCCCTGGATCCTCTGCCCTCCTCGGGGGACTGTTGTCTCCTGTTCGGATTCTGTTGGGGCCGGGTGCATGGATGGTGGCCCTGGACCTCCAGGTCACTTCTTGGCACGTTCCTCTCCAGTTTTTCTGGGGCTAGCACGGTTGGTGGTGGGGCTTCAGGTTTGCTGTTTTTATTGCCTTCCCTATTTTGTAATGGGCACTTCGTATACTCTTTGCATCTTTACCGGATCTTAGTGCCCTGTCGGAGTCTGAGATTCGGTGTCTGGCCTACTTCGACGACTGGCTGGTGTGGGCTCCCAGTCAGTCCGCTTGTCTGCTCGCCAGGGGATGGTTCTTTCCAGATTGCCGGGTTTGGTTTCCTGGTGATCTGGAGGTTTTTCCATCTGTTTCCGTCCCGGGTTCGGACCTGGGCCTTGTTTAGGGCTCTTGGGCCCCTCATTGTCTTCCCTCCAGAAGTGTTACTGCGGCTGTGGTCCCGCCTTTGGCTGTTCAGGAGGGGGTCCCGGGTTGCTTGGGCGGTTGTGCGGGAGTCTGCACTTCGGCGTGCTTGTCTGCCCACGGAGTCGGGTTTGGCTACGGCGTCGGTTGGTTCCTGCGGAGACTCCCCTTTCGCCTCTTGCATTCCTTGGGTTCCTCCGGGGATCTTGTGTTGGTGCTGCGTCACCAGCTTCCTCTTTGGGGTTTTCGGGGTTCCGTGCCTTGGCACCTCCCCGAGCCTTCGCTCGATGTGTTCACGGACGGGTCGTCTCTTGGCTGGGGCTTTGTGACCAGTGCTCACCAGGTCGGCCGAGGTTGATGGAGTCTGTCTGTCCGTCGGGCTCACAGCACGGTTCGGGTGTTCATGGCTGTCTGGTTTGCGCTTCGGAGGGTTTGGGTCACTAGGTACTCTACCATTCAGCTCTGTTTGGACTGTTCTCTGGTGGTTCTTGCCGGAACCACAGGGGTTTGGCTAACCGCGTGGTTCGTGTCCGGGGTGTGTCCTGCGTCCTGGCGGACAGCTGTCTCGGTTCATTCCTCTTCGTGGGTTGGCCAGTCGTCGCCGATTCGTTTTGTTGGCTCTGTTGGGCATATGGACTCCTGGCCATGGACGTCTTCGGGTCGGCGTGGTCTAGGCGTCGCCCATTTTGTGGTGCCCTTCCCACCTGCGAGGACTTCACGGTGGAGGCTTTCGGCAGGACTGGTCGAGGTGGGGGGTACCTGTTCCTCTTCTCCCGGTCCAGCTGTTGCTTCGGGTTCTGGCTCGGTTGCAGCCCATTCCCACGAGAACAGTCCTTATGGTTCCATGGTGGCCGGCCCGGCCTTCTTTTCAGACGCTGCTTGATAGGTGTCCGTACCCGGGGCGTTTTTCCTGAGGCTTCGCCTCTTTCAGCAGGCCGAATCGGTTCTGTCCGTGACTGGTTCGGCCTTCTCCTTGGCTCTTCGCGTCTGGTATTTTGACGCGGGTATCACCATCTCTATGGTGTTCAGGTGGCTTTGTTGACAGTGTCCCACCTGCGAGCTTTGTCTTGGAGACAGTATGACGTTTCTTACGTTTTCTCATGTTTTGTTTCCCCTCCGGCCTGCTCATGCTTCGCCTAAGCCATCCTGGTCCTTGTTCAGGGTGCCTTCTTATCTTCCCCTCAGTTTGTGGTAGCCCCTTCGGTTCAGTTTCCTGCTCTTTGGTACTGGTGGTAGCTTTATAGGTGTGCAGCCTTTCTCTGTCCTGGCGCCGGTTGTGACGGCTGCTTTCCGGAGGGGTTCTTGGGGTATTGGTGCTTGATTGGCTTGGCCAGGGGGTGCGTCCTGTGTTGTCCGGTTGTGCTTTTTGCTGTTGCCGGCGTACCGTGTCTGGGGATGCGCTGTGGTTGATCCGGTTCCTTCGTTCCCTGTTTTCAGGGCTCGGGTCTCCCAGGTCGTCCGCAGTGTTTTCCTTCTTCCAGCCTGCGGTCTGTCTTTGCGCCCGTGCTGTTCAGACGTTTGCAGCTTTTGCTGCTGTGTTGGTGGCGTCTCGGGCTTATTTCGGACGCAGGGATTTGTGGGTCGCACAGGTTTTTGGCCGCCCATCCATATGTGCGTCTGTTCTTGGGTGTTCTTGTTGCCTTGGGTCGCAGGTTTGCGACCGGTTGTCTTGGCTTTGCGTTGCAGAGTTTGTGGCGGCCGCCTCCTGGGTTAGCCCTTTCTTTTCCTTCTCTTTGGGTATGAAGCTCCAGGGAGCCGTAGGGGCTCCCCACAGAAAACCAGCGTTGAATGTAATGAAACGCCATTTTCTGGGTGAGCCCCGGAGGCTCCCTGGAAACCCTCCCTCCCACCGGTCAGCGGTTTTTTCGCGTTGGTTGAAGCTTAGCTTCCGAATTGGAGCTTGGCAGCCGGTGCGGTAGGTCCGGGGCTCCTCCCTCCCCCTCCCGGGGTGGGGAGGGCTGCGCGGACGATCGGCGCGGCAGTAAAGTGTGATGTTTGCCTGTTTGCTAGTTTCCTTGGGATTGTAGGGAGTTTTCTACCTCTCTGTTCGGTTTTTGTTGTAGTTTCTTACCATGTTGGGTTTGTTTTGTTACGCCTACCTTTCTGGGTGCCTAACCCCGGTCGATGGCAGGTAAGGAAAACCCCCAACCATATGGGGTTTTCCAGGGTCATTGCTCCCTGAAACCTCTCTGAAGGGGCCAGGTTCTGGCACTGGTCCCTGGTAGGTCTGAACTCCTTAGCTAATGTCCCGGTCTAACATAACATACATTAGCCCGATAAGCTCCAGGGAGCCGTAGGGGCTCACCCAGAAAATGGCGTTTCATTACATTCAACGCTGGTTTTTTTTTTCAAAATTACATGCGCTTGTGGGGAAGAAAGGATATTATACCCCTAGCATGTTAAGGGTTAACATGCCAAATATTCGGGCTCAGGAGGGGTTTTGGCATTCTAATAAGGTGCTAATGGCCTGGTATTTGATGGTGCATTGGGCTGTGTTGCCAAGCCTGGGTTCTTTTCTACATCTTGGTGCCTACCCCTTCTCTTCCTGGTAAGTCCCTCCTTGTTCTCTGTGGTTAGTTATCTTCACAGCTGGCAAGTCTCTACACTCTCGGTGGGGTTAGGCTGTGGATCATCTGCTCCTACTGTGTATGGGTTTTTGGTATGCTATGTTGCATTGATGCTTGCTGATGGCCATTCTGATGTTGGCAACTCTGCAGGTCTCAGTGTTAGGCTATGGATCATCTGCTCTTAATGTGTGTGGGTTTTTGGAATGCTGTGTGGCATTGATGCTTGCTGATGGCCATTCTGTCTGCTTCGTTCATGTAGCCTGTCACGGGAGGTTATGCTTTCATCTTTGGGGTCTGCAATGTGCTATCATTGGGCCTCTGTTTTGGCTTGGTCCATGCCATATTAAGCGGCTGTTACATAACAAAAGTGTGTTTCACGTTTGCAGTGTTTGTGTCGAGACTGGCTTGGATGCTCCAAAGTCGGAGCCCCTGCTGATTTTTGATAAGGTTGAACTTTTGGCAATGCAGACTCTCTCTCCAAATTTGCTCCCCTGTCTTGCATGCACTTATTTTGGCCTGACTGGTGTTGTGCATCAGCTTTCCTTTCCCCTCCCTTGATCTATGCTCCAAAATTTGAAAGGCCATGGTTGATGTTTGGAGGGTTGAAGGGCCATCTCCAGGGCCCGTCCTGACCGCTGGCAGAGTCAGTTGAGCCAGCATTTCTTGCCAAGTGATCTGTTGCTTGGTGGAAGTAAGTAGATGGCCTAAGGGAACCACAATAAGCTTAAGTGTAAGTTTTCTGTTCCTGACAACAGGAATTATGTATGCTTCTTATCATATATTGTTTGCCTCTTATGTTATTTTTTATTTGTTTATTAAGAACAATTCTTAATTTTATTTTACTGATTACCTTTTGGCCAGTTTTTTGGGTTTGGTGGGTTGTCTGACCTCACACTCCTCTCTCGACTACCTGTTGAGTATTCCCAGGATCAACGTCCCCATGGCCTGGTCTCTTAAGAAGCCCTCGTGGTTGCTGGTCTGTTCAACCAGGCAGTTCAGTGCGACTGCTTGCAGCCTGATGTGTGAGTCACAGCCTGTTAATCAGGTATCCTTTGAAGATGCTTGTCAAATCCCTTTTGAACACTGCAAAAGGTTGGCACTGTATGTACAGGGAAAAGTATTGAACAGTCTTGAACCTTTGATGTTTTAATGTTGATCGAGTTCTCTCTCAGCGTGGCTATTGCACTTCTGCTTTTCAGTGGGTCTGTTTTGCACATCCTGCCATGCCTTCTGGTCTTATGCGGTGTTATTTCTTTGTATAGGATTGACACAATTCGTAATGTTAAAGCACAAATCTCAGGGGTGGCATGTTTACTAAGGCAATATGGTACCAGCCTTGAGAACCAGGGAGCTGCTGAGAAACTGCCCACAATATATAGTTCTTTACATGGCATGTTCCGTATTTAATTGTTGGTATTTCTTTATTGTGGGATCCTTGTTTTTCATTGTTTGTAGTTAATGCATATCAGTGTCACTGTAATGTTCACATGTGCAATTCTTAATTTTGGTGGGATAATATTTGGAATATTTCTATGAATGATATACTGTACAGTGGAACCTCTATTAACGAGTTTAATCCGTTCTGGCACCGAGCTCGTTACCTGGAAAACTTGCCTTAAGAAACAAATTTCCCCATTTAAAATAAAGGAAATAAATTTAATCCGTTCCACTCCCAGAAACATCCATACTTGTATGACTTTTTTTTATGTAAATATAATACTGCACATGTAAATATAAATGTTTTGTTATAGTGTTTTAATACTTACTTTACCTTATGAAGAGTAGTTGCTGGCTTGAGGGAGACGATGGAGAGGTGGGAAGGAGGAGAGGGGTTATGGTGTGGAAGGAGAATCCACCTCTGAGTCAGGCGGACTCTCTCTTCTTGGGAATTTCACTCAAATTTCATTTCAAATGTCACACAAGGATGCGTTAGACCAGCACCAAATAAAAAACTACGTCGATTACACTCGTTGTGTCAACAATATAATAGTCTTACCACGAAGATACAATACAATGCCGTTTTCTCAAATAGGCAATGTGGTTATTAAAGAAAACGGAAATTTCATGGCAAACATGTATACAATCCCCAAGTCGATAGGATAAGAATTGGATTTTATAGAAATATTTGCTCAAATGACGCTTGAGCGCAGTGTTTGGGTGCATTCAAGAGAATAAAGTGTGTCACGTTCAAGTGACATAACTTTCATAAAGTGTTGTCACAAAGTGATAAATTAATTAAACATTTTCACACACCGGGTTGTCACTGCTTTATCAGGGCAGCTTTTCCAAGAATGCGTTCACCTTTTCAAACATTCCAAACACTTCCCTGATCTCAGTGGAAGAGGCAGCATCCTCCCTTACCTCCTCATTCCCTTACTAATGGTGTAAATTGTTGATGAGGACCTGCCATACTTCCTTGTAAGATCAATCACACAGACACCACACTCATGCTTTGCTATAATTTCCTTCTTTAAATCCACAGTAATTTTGTCTTTCTTCCTCTTGACAACACTATCTTTAGCAAGCAGCTTCTTTGGAGATATCGTGTGTTACAAATTGTAGTCGCAAAACCACTAAAACCTCAAAGAAAAGCTCAAATAAATCCAGAGGGATGCTTGTCGTGTGCGATACAACAACACTGGCGTTGGAGGCGTCCGAGAATTTGCGAGAACCCGCGAGGTGCTAGGAAGCACCATGTGGTTTTGCTCGTTAATAGAGGCGAGCTCGTCAATAAAGACAAATTTGCTGCGAGTGGCTTGCTCGTTACTGGAAAAACTCGTTAATAGAGCCACTCGTTAATCGAGGTTCCACTTTATTATAAATAAATAAATTTAATGGTCTGGATTATTTCAACTTTTTACCACAATTTTATATAATGGATGATATATTCTATTGATTATGTTATGTCATAATTATTTTCAAAGTTTTAGGTGATATATTGAAATAATTTCTGCTTTAAATACTTTGGCAAATTTTGTAATGAAAATATTAATGTATATGTTGTATCAGGTGTTTCCTTTGGTGGAGAAGTTCTTGCCAGCTGAGCACCGTGGAGGTCTTGCCGGGGCAATGGAGGGGGTCGGCATGGCCAGAAATGATCGTCTTGTGCAGTTAATCATCAAAGGTCTTCTGTACGAGTCATGTGTTGACTATTGTCAGAATCAGGCCACGGGAGAAAGTAATGGTTCCAGCACGCTCAAATTTCCATCACTCCTTGCTGCCACGACTTTCAGTGATTCTGACCTTTCGTTGCTCTCGTGGCTTCAGAGTATACCTCCTGAGACGTTTGCCTGTCCATTTGAACAGAAAACACTTAATGTTGATGTTGAACGTTTAGAAAAGCCTCCTCTTGAGGCATCGTGGACAGAGCATCTCTTAGTAACTCCCTTTAAACCCAGAACTTTTCCGCATTCTGCCATGCCCTACAGCCGACCTAGAGCTACAGATATTATGTCACGTTCACTAAATCCCAACCTTGATGGACTTCCATTTGGTCTTGGTTCAAATAGAAACTCAATGGCACTTTCAACTGGTGATATTAATATGATGTCAAAAAGCATTGCAAGCTTTCATCTCACTGGAAAAAAGACAATGAATACATCAGTTGACAGATTGTTTGACACAGAAAATGTATTTACCAGTAGTTCGTATGGAGATCTTCCCACCATAATTGAGAAGGTTGGTCTCCCTAAACCTCCACCTAGAAGAGCTCGATCACGTAGCCCAGACAAGCGACAATCAACAGATTCTCTCAACAAACCAGCTCTCTCTGACAAAATTGAAAAAGAAATCCGTGAAGAAAAGCCAGGTTCTCCACCTGCTTTGCCGCCCAAGTCATCTCCAACACCACCTCAGCTTCCAACAACCAATCATGTCCAAGCAAATATGCCACCACCATACCAGCACCAACTTCCACCCCAACATCACCCTCATCCGAAACAAAACGTTCCGCTTCCTCCAGTTCCTGATGTCAAATCTGCCCTCTCTCATCCTCAACAAAATCAGCATCAACAGCAGCCGCCCCCGCCTCAGTACGACAACAACTGTAATGCCAATAACGACAGGGAGACTGGGGAACTCTACAGCATATACCAGCGGAGACAACAGATGATGGGGCAGCAGCAGCACCATATGTATGATCACTATGGCAACAATAACCAAATGATGATGAATATGGGAGCTTTACATCATGGCAACATGAACATAAACAGGTGAGTCAGCTCTTAGTCACTAGCTCAGATTATAGTTTCCCAGTTTGTAGTGGATATACAGTACTGGTACAGCAGAAACACAAGGGATTTGACTGATGAGAGATTATCTGCACTTTCATGAGTAGTTTAGGAAAACATTTTGCAGTATAAAGTTAACCCAATTTTGGGTCGTGTAAGTCTGTTTGTTTCAGGAGATAATTGTCTGAAGAGAGAGGAGTGAAAGATCTTTGAATCTCATAACACTGAAAATGGATAATTATTAATTTTCTGGGGGGAGCCCCGTCGGCTCCCCGGAGCTATCCCAGGCTGATATGCTAATGTCAGACTTTGGCATCAGTCATGTGTATGGAGTTCTTAGGCCTACCGGGGACCACGGCCAGAACCGGGCCCCCTCAGAGAGGCAAGGGGAGCAATGGCCTATAGAAGCCCCCGTGTAGTTGGAAGCATTCTATGTCTGCCATCGACCGGAACAGGCACCCAGAAAGGTAAGCGCCCCAAAACAAACCCCTATTCTGGTTAAAATTGCTACCTAAAACCGAACTAGTGGATAGAACTCCCCAACCGAAAACAAGCAAACTAGTGTGACGTCACACACTGCCGCGCCGCTGTCTGCGCAGCTCCCCCCTCCCCGGGAGGGGGAAGGGGGAGCCCCAGACCCCCCGCGCCGGCTACCCACACCTCAGTTCTTGAGGCTGATGCTATAGGCGATGGTCGTGTGCTCTGGCTCCGGTGTCGCTACTGCACTGTGCTTTGAGTGTGGTGTTAGTTTTGTGGGTGCGAGAGCCAGGAGTTATCTTCAGTACTCGGGCTGCATGCGCCTAGGGCTGCCTTCCCTAGGTGCCCTGTAAGTACTGCCCTTGGGGCTTGGGGCCACCTTCCACAGGCTCCTCGGGGTCTGCCTCTGCTGGTCCGTTTTACCTTTCGGTTTTTCGGCCGCCTGTTGGGCTCTTGGGTGTTCTGTTCTCCCTTGTTACCGGCAGGTAAGAGGCAGTTTGCACTGGTAGGGGCGCAGGGTGCTGCTCAGCTTGTAATTCCCGACATCGCGGCCGGCTCTGTTCCTTGGGGTTCGCTGTCCTCTTGCGGGGTTTTGTTTTTCTTTTTGTTTTTGCCTGGTGGGGGGTTCTGTCATTTTATTCAGTTTGTTTTTGCCCTTCCACTGTTCTCCTCGGTGGCGCCCCCTGCTAGGTCCCCGTGAGTGTACACGTCCCTGGGGTTTAGCTTTAGAAGTTTGCTTGGTAGTTTTGGGCGCCGGTTTGCAGCACCCTGCCTGGGACTACCTGAGCGCGAGTCCTCTTAAAGTAAACGCTCAGGACCCTGGGAATCCCCTAGGGGGCGCGTGTGTCCGATGGATGTGACCCCGGAGTCCCCACTCGCTGTGTGTGAGTTTGAGGGTTGCTCGGTCCCCTTGTCTCAGGGTGACCCTCATTGTTTTTGCCTCTGCCACGCTGCCTGTTGGGTCGGTGATACTTTCGACCCTGAGTCCTGTGAGTGTTGCTGCTTGCTTGTGACTCAATTTACCCAATCCTCTGATGATTCTCTTCGGGTACAGGCGGCACGTGCGTTGCAGTCTAGGTTTCGTCTGTTGCAACGCGCTCGGTTGGTTGCTTCCCCGGATGCCCCGGGGCTGCCCCGCTTTGCTTTTCGAGACCCGGACTTGGGGGTGGGGGTCGCTTCGATCCTGGTTCAGTCCGCACCTCCTCGTCCTTCCCCTTCTGTTCGTTCTGGTCCCCCGCCCCTGCTTCCGGCCCCGAAGCGTCTGAGGGTTTCGGGGTCGGAGCAGGGGTTACTTGATCTCGAGACTCGGGCAGCTTCGGGGGTTGCCCCTTCCGGGGGGGGTGGCAGAGGCATTCGAGTCTTGTCTCCCGGCCGAAGCTTCAGGGTCTGACCAGTGGGCCCCCCTTCCTCCAGCTTTTCCGGCTGCTCCGTCCTTGTCTTGTGGGGTCGGGGCTTGGGGAGAGGACTCGGCCTCGGGTCCTGTGGTGACGGACCTCGAGGCTGGGGAGGGGCTGACTTGGGGGCCTTGGGCCCCGCTGGACCCCGCCTGGGTTTTTCTTCCCACTGAGCGGGGCTTATTGTTACAAGGAGTGGGGTTTTCTTTCCCCCCCTCTGCGTACGAGTTGGATTGGTGTCGGCCCCTCCCCGGGTACGGTTCCGTGTTCCCCCGGGTACGTCGGTTCCGTCCTTCCGGAGGTTTTCGGCTTATCGCATCCAACCTGGTGTTGTGCGAGCGGCCTTTGCAGCTTACCTCCTGCGTGACCCGGATTATGCCTCGGAAATGGATCCGTCCACGTTCAGGTTTGGGACTTCGTTCCCTTTCTGGCTCCGTTACGAGGTTCCGGAGTCGTCCTGGCTAGCAGACTGCCCCTTGTTTGGTCTGGATTCCTGGCATTCTTTCTGTCGTTCCCGCACGCTGGAGTGGCGGGAAGCTTCCACGGTGCTTCAGGTTTTCCTGGGGGGTGAACTTGAGTACCTGAATGAGTGCTTGTTTGCCCCTGCCCTTCCCCGCGATGTGGGCGTTATTCAGCTCCATGTGCAGGTTCCCTCCCTTTCGGCGGCGCTCGTGGCGGAGGACTTGCGCGCTCGGGGCCTTTTGTGTTCGGCCTTGCGGTTCTTTTCCCTCCTGGAGCTGTCTTCGGATTGGCTCGTGGAGGATGTGGGGACGCTTGGGTCAGTCCCGGGGTCCGGCACCTTGTCCTCGGCTGCGCGTTCGTCGGCTGCCTTGTTGAAGCTGTTCACGCCGATTTTGCGGGATGCGGTTTCCCTGTTCTATGCTTCCCGTCTCGCGTGTCGGCAGGCGGTGCTGGGTTCCTCCGTGGAATCTGCTTGGGCTCTGGCTCTTAGGCGTTCTTCACCTTTTTGTCCTCTCCTGTTTGAGGAGTCGGCTGTGGCGCAGTTTATTCAGGCTGCGTCGGCGGCTTGTCGTCCGATGTCGGACTTGTTGGTTTTCCGGGGGTCCCGGGGTGGGTCTTCCCGGAAAGGTCGTGCCAGGGCTCGGGGTTCCTCTCGTCGTGGTAGGCCTCTGGTGTCCGGTTTGGGGTTGGCTCCTCCTGCGGACCCTCCCTCGTCTGTTCGGCGCGGTGTTCGCGCTGTGCAGGGTTCTGGGTCTCGTAAGGGATGCTGGCCCTTTCGCGCTTTGCCCCTTTGACGGGGCGATGGGGGGGCGGCTTGCGCTGTTCGCCCGCGCCTGGTCCCACGATTCGTGGGCCTTTCGGGTCGTGTCTCACGGCCTGCGGTGGCGTTGGGTGGCCCCTCCCCCCTTTGGGGGGTCGGGGCTGGCAGGGCAGGCTTCTTCCCCTGCGCTCTGTCGAGTCGTCTTGGAGTGGGTACGCTTGGGCGTCGTCGAAACGACGTCGTCCCTCAGATGGGTTTCCCGTCTGTTTCCGGTTCCAAAACGGGACTGCGCGGACCTGCGGTTCATTCTGGACTTGTCCCGTCTGAACCCCTGGGTTCCTTGCCCCTCCTTTCGGATGACTACGCTGTCTCAGGTTCGGCTCCTCTTGGAGCCGGGTGCTTGGATGGTGTCCCTGGACCTCCGGGACGCTTATTGGCATGTCCCGATTCATCCGCGGTTCAGGGACTGGCTCGGTTTTGTAGTGGGGCGTCTGAGTTACCGCTTTCGTTGTCTCCCGTTCGGGTTGAACCTGGCACCTCGCGTGTTCACACGCCTTACACGGGTTGTGGTGGCTCGTTTGCGTCTCCTAGGTGTTCGGGTGTTGGCCTACCTCGACAACTAGCTGGTTTGGGCTCCCAGCCAGTCAGCTTGCTTGCTAGCCAGGGATTTGGTTCTTTCCCAGCTCGCCGGGTTCGGGTTCTTGGTGAACTGGAGGAAGTCCCATCTGGTTCCCTCTCAGGTTCGGACTTGGCTGGGTCTCGTGTGGGACTCTCGAACCGCCTCCTTGTCTCTCCCTCCGGAGTCTCTCCTGCGGCTGCGGTCCCGCCTTCGTCTGTTTCTGGAGGGCCCTCGGGTCACCCAGCGGTTGCTCGAGGGGCTGTGCGGGAGCCTGAACTTCGCGATGGTGGTCTACCCGCCGGGTCGGGTTTGGCTTCGACGGCTGTTCTGGTTCCTTCGGGGTTCCCCCTTCCGCCTCTCTCGCGATCGCAGAGTTCGACCCCCGGGGGACTTGCGTCGGTTGCTGCGTCACCGGCTTCCTCTTCGGGTTTTTCGGGGTTCAGTGATTTGGCGCCTACCCGAGCCCTCGCTCGATGTGTACACGGATGCGTCGTCTCTCGGCTGGGGTTTTGTGACCAGTGCTCACCAGGCCGGCCAGGGGCGTTGGGATCCGTCCTTCCGTCGAGCTCACAGTACGGTGCGGGAGTTCGCGGCAGTGTGGTTTGCTCTGGGGAGGATTCGGGTGGCCCGCGGATCGACGATTCGGCTCCATTCGGACTGCTCTCCGGTGGTTCATTGCCTGAACCGCGGGGGTTCGATGCGGTCCTTGTCTCTTTGGGGTTGGTCGCTTCGGGTGACTCGTCTGCCGAGTTCTCGGGGTTTGGCTCTCCTGGCGGTTCACGTACGGGGCGTGTCCAACGTCTTGGCCGACGCCCTGTCTCGCTTCGTTCCCCTCTCCACGGAGTGGATGGTCGACGACGAGTCCTTCCGTTGGCTTTGCCAGACGTTCGGGCGCCCCGAGGTGGACCTCTTCGCGTCGGCGTGGTCGCGGCGTCTTCCAGTTTATACGGCGCCCTTCCCCGATTGCGAGGCCGTCGGGGTCGATGCCTTTCGGCTCGACTGGTCGAGGTGGGGGTTCCTGTACCTCTTTCCCCCGGTTCGGCTGTTGCTCCAGGTCCTGACTCGCTTAGAGACTTACCGGGGGAGAGTTGTCCTTCTGGCCCCTTGGTGGCCGGCCCAGCCTTGGTTTCAGGCGCTGGTTGCTCGGTGTCCGAACCCGAGGGTTTTCCCGCGGCTCCGCCTCTTTCAGCAGATCGGGCCGGTACGTCACGTAGCTGGTTCGATCTTCTCCTCGAGTCTTCGCGTATGGTTTTTTGACTCGAGTCTATCATCATCTCTATGGTGATCAGGTGGCCTCCTTGTTGGTGTCCCACCTGAGGGCTTCTTCTCGGCGGCAGTATGAAGTTTCCTGGCGGTCCTTCCGTTTCTTTTTGCGTCTTCCTCGTCTTAGCTCCTTGTCTGTTCGGGTGGTCTTGTCCTTCCTCTCGTGGTTGTTTCAGGACCGTCATCTTATGCCTAACACTGTCGCTTCGTATCGTGCGGCGCTGGCGGAGCCGCTTCAGCTTGCTTTCGGTATCGATGTTACGTCTGCGCCGTTTCGCAAGCTGTCTCGTGCATTGTTTCACCTCCGGCCTGCTCATGCGTCGCCTGAGCCGTCCTGGTCTTTGGACAGAGTGCTCGCTTTCCTTTCATCTCCTCGTTTCGTTGTGGCCCCTTCGGTCCAGGATTGTTTTTCCAAGGCACTTTTCTTGTTGGCTTTGGCCTCTGGGGGTCGGGTAGGGGAGCTTCATGCTCTCCTCCGGCGCAGGGGTTTCTGCTCTTTTGGTCGTGGTGATAGTTTTGTTCGTTTGCAACCGTCTCCTTCTTTTCTGGCGAAGAATGAGACTGCTGCGTTCCGGAGGGGTCCATGGGTGGTTGATGCTTGGTTGGTCAGGCCGGGGGTGCATCATGTTTTGTGTCCGGTTGCGGCGCTTCGCCGTTATTTGCGCGCCACAGCTTCTGTGTCCGGGGCCGCGCTGTGGGTTGATCCGGTTTCCCTTCTTCCCTGTTCGCGGGTTCGGGTCTCTCAGGTCGTCCGCAGGGTTATTAGGTCCAGCCAGCCTGCGGTCCATCCCCGTGCCCATGACGTTCGTAAGTTCGCGGCTCTTGCTGCCGTCTTTGGGAATATGTCTTGGTCTGATATTCGGGCGCGGGGATTTTGGCGGTCGAACAGGGTCCTGGCTGCTCGTTACCTTGTGAATGTCCCTGGGCCTCGTCGGGCCTGTGTTGCTTTGGGTCGGCGGTTGCAGCCAGTTGTCTCGGCTTCGAGTTGAGGGGTGAGCGACGACCGCCTCCCGGGTAAGTCCCTCTTTTTCTGTCTGTGGGTAGTTAGCTCCGGGGAGCCGACGGGGCTCCCCCCAGAAAACCAGCGTTGAATGTAATGAAACGCCATTTTCTGGGTGAGTCCCGGAGGCTCCCCGGCATCCCTCCCTCCCTCCGGTCGGCGGTTTTTCGCGTTTTTGACATTCAGCCTCAAGAACTGAGGTGTGGGTAGCCGGCGCGGGGGGTCTGGGGCTCCCCCTTCCCCCTCCCGGGGAGGGGGGAGCTGCGCAGACAGCGGCGCGGCAGTGTGTGACGTCACACTAGTTTGCTTGTTTTCGGTTGGGGAGTTCTATCCACTAGTTCGGTTTTAGGTAGCAATTTTAACCAGAATAGGGGTTTGTTTTGGGGCGCTTACCTTTCTGGGTGCCTGTTCCGGTCGATGGCAGACATAGAATGCTTCCAACTACACGGGGGCTTCTATAGGCCATTGCTCCCCTTGCCTCTCTGAGGGGGCCCGGTTCTGGCCGTGGTCCCCGGTAGGCCTAAGAACTCCATACACATGACTGATGCCAAAGTCTGACATTAGCATATCAGCCTGGGATAGCTCCGGGGAGCCTCCGGGACTCACCCAGAAAATGGCGTTTCATTACATTCAACGCTGGTTTTTTGATAATGTAAGTGCTGAGCTTGGCTGGAGATACCAAGTTCAGTTTTTCTTCGCTAAAGCTGAAAAATAATGTTTGGACAATTGTTTCTGGTAATTTGGCTGTAGACTCTAAGGAAATAATTTTTATTCATGTTTATAAGAACTTGGTTGTACTAAATTTTCATTAATTGAGCGGTGAGTGACCTTTTTATTTTAAATGTAGTCTATTATACAGGATTTATCTTCAGATAAATTTTTCTTGTGTATTACTATTTTTATACCTACTGAGAACCTATATTATAGACATTCTATGAACATAAATGTTTTATGTTTATAATACCTTTCAAATACTATAGTGCTATATTATCGGATAAGTAAATTAGAGCTAAAAAGGTTAGGACCAAGATGGTTTGGACTTGGAGAGAATTGATGAAGACAAATGTGACTTGAATTGTAGGTATTCAAGTGTAGTGGGTATAGTTAGGTAGACAGTTGGTGCAGATGATGGGGTCAAGGGGCTAACCTTGCCCCCAGGTGATGGGGTCAAGGGGCTGACCTTGCCCCAGGTGATGGGGTCAAGGGGTTGACCTTGCCCCAGGTGATGGGGTCAAGGGGTTTACCTTGCCCCAGGTGATGGGGTCAAGGGGCTGACCTTGCCCCAGATGATGGGGTCAAGGGCCTGACCTTGCCCCAGGTGATGGGGTCAAGGGGTTGACCTTGCCCCAGGTGATGGGGTCAAGGGGCTGACTTTGCCCGAGATGATGGGGTCAAGGGCCTGACCTTGCCCCAGGTGATGGGGTCAAGGGGCTGACCTTGCCCCAGATGATGGGGTTCAAGGGCCTGACCTTGCCCCAGGTGATGGGGTCAAGGGCCTGACCTTGCCCCAGGTGATGGGGTCAAGGGCCTGACTTAGCTCCAGGTGATGGGGTCAAGGGGCTGACTTTGCCCCAGATGATGGGGTCAAGGGCCTGACCTTGCCCCAGGTGATGGGGTCAAGGGGCTGACCTTGCCCCAGATGATGGGGTTCAAGGGCCTGACCTTGCCCCAGGTGATGGGGTCAAGGGCCTTACCTTGCCCCAGGTGATGGGGTCAAGGGCCTGACTTAGCTCCAGGTGATGGGGTCAAGGGGCTGACCTTGCTCCAGATGATGGCTAGTGTCTTGCCTCTCTTCATGCACTTTGCTCTACACTTTGCCTTTCTACAAACTTTTAACACTTCATATTATTAACACTATCGTTCTCTTTGGACATGACTCGCGTCCATTTTTTTTCTCCCGAGTCCAGCCGTGGACTGGACTTGCATCCACTACAAAAATATTTGTATAAAAATCATTTTTTATCCGATCGACCTCAGGATAGCTTCAAAATAAGCGCCTTTAAAATGCGCACAATTTGATACCAAAATGAAAGATGTAACACAAAACTTGATGTCAGAACACTTGAATGATTATAAATACGTTTTTTGGGTCTAAATTTTAAATTTTTAAATATTTGTTAAAATTCTATTTATTGTGCTATTATTATGGGACTAGTTTTATGATGCGCACCTTTATATTGCGAACAACTTGATACTAAAACGAGCGATGTATCCTGAAATTTTATGTCAAATCACTAGAAATATATAAATAATTTTGATGATGAGCGTCCAAAATTAAAATATTTGTTAAAATTCCAGTTATTCCTCTATTATTATGGGACTAGTTTTAAAATGTGTGCCTATATTTTGCGAACAATTTGATACCAAAATGAGCGATGTAACATGAAAATTGATGTTATCAAACTGAACGAGTATACACATTAGGTTGTGTGCAAATTGGTGCTCGTTCACAAGGTAAATTTAGGCTTTGCTGCGGGGAGTCTCACCAGGCTTTTGGACATTATATGCACATACATCTGCAGGGAATTTAATTGCGAACACAATGATACCAAAACGAACGACGTAGCACGATAATTAAGGTGAAAAAACTGAAACAAGTATACACATTTTACTGATTTTGTGCGCTCACTGTAACTTTTCCGACTTTAGACTTTGCTGTGGGGAGTCTCGCCAGGCTATTGGACATTATATGCATATTCATCTGCAGGGAATTTAATTGCGAACACAATGATACCAAAACGAACGACGTAGCACAAGAATTAAGGTGAGAAAACTGAAACGAGTATACACATTTAGGCGCCGCCACACACTCACCACACCATTGGCCCCATGACGTCAAAGTCTGCTGAGCGCGCATGGCACCGGCGATAGTGTCAAGAAAGAAATCTGCTTCTTTTGTTCTCAGGCCTCTTTTGTTGTATTTAAGATTCTTCTTGGGTCTTCTTTTCTTGCCACCTTCCCCTCTCCTTCTCTCCACCCTTCATTATTGCTACTACTACTTTATTTATGTCGTCCCCTCCTCCCTGCCCCTCTTTCCCTGCCCGTCTCTCCCTGCCCCCTCTCTCCTCCTCATCATCATCATGATCATTTCAGTCTCATATCTGATTGATGAGCAGGTTGAGCCATCATAACCTTAAAAAGCATGATGCCACATGAGTGAGAAGAACAGACATTTACGCTGCCCATGTTCACATACATTGCATCTCCATGTTAGCTCATTGTGTCAACAAAGAGTTAGAAGTGGGAGACGGGGGAGTTAGAAGTGGGAGGCAAGGGAGTTAGAAGTGGGAGGCGGGGGAGTTAGAAGTGGGAGACGGGGGAGTTAGAAGTGGGAGGCAAGGGAGTTAGAAGTGGGAGACGGGGGAGTTAGAAGTGGGAGACGGGAGAGTTAGAAGTGGGAGGCAAGGGAGTTAGAAGTGGGAGACGGGGGAGTTAGAAGTGGGAGACGGGAGAGTTAGAAGTGGGAGGCAAGGGAGTTAGAAGTGGGAGACAAGGGAGTTAGAAGTGGGAGACGGGGGAGTTAGAAGTGGGAGGCGGGGGAGTTAGAAGTGGGAGGCGGGGGAGTTAGAAGTGGGAGGCGGAGGAGTTAGAAGTGGGAGACGGGGGAGTTAGAAGTGGGAGGCAAGGGAGTTAGAAGTGGGAGACGGGGGAGTTAGAAGTGGGAGACGGGAGAGTTAGAAGTGGGAGGCAAGGGAGTTAGAAGTGGGAGACGGGGGAGTTAGAAGTGGGAGGCAAGGGAGTTAGAAGTGGGAGACAAGGGAGTTAGAAGTGGGAGGCAAGGGAGTTAGAAGTGGGAGACGGGGGAGTTAGAAGTGGGAGGCAAGGGAGTTAGAAGTGGGAGGCAAGGGAGTTAGAAGTGGGAGACGGGGGAGTTAGAAGTGGGAGGCAAGGGAGTTAGAAGTGGGAGGCAAGGGAGTTAGAAGTGGGAGGCAAGGGAGTTAGAAGTGGGAGGCGGGGGAGTTAGAAGTGGGAGACGGGAGAGTTAGAAGTGGGAGGCAAGGGAGTTGGAAGTGGGAGACGGGGGAGTTAGAAGTGGGAGACGGGGGAGTTAGAAGTGGGAGACGGGGGAGTTAGAAGTGGGAGACGGGGGAGTTAGAAGTGGGAGACGGGGGAGTTAGAAGTGGGAGGCGGGGGAGTTAGAAGTGGGAGACGGGAGAGTTAGAAGTGGGAGGCGGGGGAGTTAGAAGTGGGAGGCGGGGGAGTTAGAAGTGGGAGGCAAGGGAGTTAGAAGTGGGAGGCAAGGGAGTTAGAAGTGGGAGACGGGGGAGTTAGAAGTGGGAGACAAGGGAGTTAGAAGTGGGAGACGGGGGAGTTAGAAGTGGGAGACGGGAGAGTTAGAAGTGGGAGGCAAGGGAGTTAGAAGTGGGAGACGGGGGAGTTAGAAGTGGGAGGCAAGGGAGTTAGAAGTGGGAGGCAAGGGAGTTAGAAGTGGGAGGCAAGGGAGTTAGAAGTGGGAGACGGGAGAGTTAGAAGTGGGAGGCAAGGGAGTTAGAAGTGGGAGGGAAGGGGGGAGTTAGAAGTGGGAGGTAAGGGGGGAGTTAGAAGTGGGAGGCGGGGGAGTTAGAAGTGGGAGGCGGGAGAGTTAGAAGTGGGAGGGAAGGGGGGAGTTAGAAATGCAAAAAATACTCCTGCCAGGTGTCTGAATCTTCACATCCATGATAGTGAGCTGTATTCAATTGTAAAATTTAAATACAGTAATATATTATTAATACTGTGATAATAATTATTTATTTTTATTATTTTTCTGGGGGAAGCTCCTTCAGCTCCCTGGAGCTTACAAGGCTGATATGCTAATGTCAGACTTTGGCATCAGTCGTGTGTATGGAGTTCTGTGGGCCTACCGGAGACCACGAGCCAAAACCTGGCCCCCCTCAGAGAGGCATGGGGAGCA
Organism: Procambarus clarkii; assembly: GCF_040958095.1. Taxonomy (NCBI): domain Eukaryota; kingdom Metazoa; phylum Arthropoda; class Malacostraca; order Decapoda; family Cambaridae; genus Procambarus; species Procambarus clarkii. Next base: position 12,619,219 of record NC_091225.1, on the reverse strand, counting down.
ATGGTCTATAGAAACTCCCGTGTGGTTGGAAGTATTCTATGTCTGTCATTGACCGAGTCAGGCACCCAGAAAGGCAAGTATCCCAAAACAAACCCCTATTCTAGTGAAAATTTTGCTACCAAAAGCCGAACAAGTAGATAGAACTTGTTCAGAAACGAGAACAAGAAGCGAGCAAACAAGCATGACGTCACATGTCACCGCGCCGCTGTCTGCACAGCTCCCCCCTCCCCGGGAGGGGGAAGGGGGAGCCCCAGACCCCCACACTGGCTATTCATTCTTCAGTTCTAAGGGTGATGCTAGAGGCAGAGGTCGTGTGCTCTGGCTCCAGTGATTCCAGCGCTGCGCTCTGAGTGTAGTACTGTCTTCCAGGGGTGCAAGAGCCGGGAGTTATTCTACAGTACTCGGGCTGCATGCGCCTAGGGTTCTCATCCCTAGGTGCCCTGTAAGTACTGCCCTTGGGACTTGGGGGCCACCTTCCACAAGTCTTTCAGGGGCCTGCCTCTGCTGGGCCGGTTTACTGCTCGGTTTCCGGCTGCCCTTTGGGTGCTTGAGGGTTTTTGTCTTCCTTGTTTACCTTAGGGTAAGAAGCAGTTGCACTGGTACGGGGCGCAGGGTGCTGCGCAGCTTGTTTTCACCATTTATAGCAGCTGGCTCTGTACCTTGGGGTACGTTGTCCTCTTGCGGGGTTTTGTTTTTCTTCTTCTTTTTGCCTTTTGGGGGGTTCTGCCTTGCTTTTCCCCATTTCTGCTTGTGGCCTGAGCATGGTTCCTCTGGTGGTGCCCCCTGCTAGGTCCCCGTGAGTGTACACATCCCTGAGGTTCAGCTTTGGTAGGTTGCTTGGTAGCTTTGGGCGCCGGTTAGCATTACCCTGCCTGGGATTCCCTGAGTGTGAGTTCCGTCTCAGGACCCTGGGAAACCCCTGGGGGACGCGTGGGTCCGATGGATGTGTCCCCAGAGTCACCCCTCGCTAGTACGAGTTGCTCGGTCCCCTTGTCTCAGAGTGACCCTCACTGTTTTTGCCTCTGTCACGCTGCCTGTTGGGTCGGTGACACTTTCGACCCGGAGTCCTGCGAGTTTTGTTGCTTGCTAGTGACTCGGTTTACCCAATCTACTGATGATGTTCTATGGGTACAGGCGGCGCAGGCGTTACATGAGCGCTTTAGGCTGTTGCAGCATACTAGGTTGGTTGCTCACCCAGATGCCCCGAGGCTGCCCCGTTTTGCATATAGGGACCCGGACTTGGGGGTGGGGGTCGCTTCGACCTTGGTTCAGTCTGCATCCCCCTTGTCCTTCCCCTCCTGTGGTTCGTTCTGGTCCTCCTCCCCTGCTTCCGACCCGGAAACATCTGAGGGTTTCGGAGTCGGGGCAGGGTTTAGATGGTCTCGAGACTCGAGCAATCTTGGGGGATGCCCCTTCCGGTGTGGCAACGGAGGCATTTGAGTCCGATCTCCCTGCTGAAGTCTCTGGGTCTGACCAGTGGTCTGCCTTCTGTCTAGCTTACTCGGCTGAACCGGCCTTTTTTTTAGGGACCAGTGCTCTGGGGGATGATTTGGCCACGGGGTCCTGCGGAGGAGGATCCTGGGGCGGGGGAGGGGCTGACTTGGGGGGCCTTGGGCCTCACTGGACCCCGCCTGGGTTTTTCTACCCTCTGAGCGGGGTAGAAAAACCCCCACTCAGAGGGGGTGGTAGAACCCCCACTCCTTGTTTCAAGGAGTGGGGGTTCTCTTTTCCCCCCTGTGCGTACGAGTTATATTTGGTGTCTGCCCCTTCCCGGATTCTTCCGGACTCATCCTGACTGGCGGACTGTCCTGTGTTTGCTTTGGAGGCTTGGCATTCCTTCTGTCGTTCCCACATGCTTGATTGGCACAAGGCTTCGACGGTGGTTCAGGTTTTCCTGGGGGGCATCCTTGAGCACCTCAATGAGTGCTTGTTTACCCCGGCCTTTCCCCCAGGATGTAGGCTTGCTGCAGCTCCGTGTGCAGGTTCCCTGCCTTTCAGCGGCGCAGGTTGCTGAGGACTGCGCGCCCGTGGGCTCTTGGCTTCGGCCTTGCGTTTCTTTTCTCTCCTGCAGCTGTCTTCTGACTGGCTTGCGGAAGGTGTGGGGAAGCCTGGGGCCGTTCCTGGGTCTGGTGCCTTGGGCTCGGCTCGTCAGCTGCCCTGTTCAAGCTCTTTGTGCCGATCTTGCGAGATGCAGTTCCACTGTTTTATACTTCCCGGCTCGCGTGTCGGCAGGCGGTGCCTGCCTCCTCTCAGGAATCTGCCTGGGCCCTGGCTCTTAAGATGCTTTTGCCTTTTTGTCCTCTGCTTTCTGCACCTTTGGCCGTGGCACAGTATATTCAGGCTGCTTTGGCCAGTTGCCATACTATGTTGGACTTGTTGGTTTTCAGGGGGTCCCGGGGGGAAGGGGCTTTCCCAGAGAGGTCGTGTCAGGGCTCGGGGTTCCACTCGTCGTGGTAGGCCACAGGTACCAGTTTCGGGTTTGGATGCTTACCTTTCTAAGTGCCAGACCCAGTCGATGGCAGACATAGAATGCTTCCAACCTCACGGGGGATTTCTATAGGCCATTGCTCCCCATGCCTCTCTGAGGGGGCCAGGTTCTGGCTCGTGGTCCCCGGTAGGCCCACAGAACTCCATACACATGACTGATGCCAAAGTCTGACATTAGCATATCAGCTAGTAAGCTCGGGGAGCCTCTGGGTCTCACCCAGAAATGGCGTTTCATTACATTCAATACTGGTTATTTTTTAATTATTTATTTATATATACAGGAGTTTTTACATTCTTGTAATGGGAATTCATTGTGTCGAGAAATTCTGGGAATTCATTGTGTCTGGGGACAGGAAGCCAGGTTATACATACAGGTACTGTACATGTTAGGTTTATATCGAGGGGCCCCCCATCAGGGTCAAATTACTGACCCGCACGGGATGCAATCCTGCAACACGCTGACCAACTCCTGGTACCTATTTACAGCTAGGTGGACAGCAGCATGAGTTGAAAGGACACCCACACATCTCAATCTCAAGATAGATTGATATCTTAAGATAACCATTTCTGTGCCACCCTGGATTCGAACCCAGAATTTTCGGTAGTAAGTTGTGATCAAAACTGACTGTATTACCATAACCCTCATAACAAATATGACAAATACTGTAATTTCTGGGGGGAAGCCTCTTGTGGCTCCTTGAAGCTACTATACTGATATTGTGCTAGACTATAAGGTGCCATCAGTTGCAGAGTTCTCATTGGCCTACTGGGACTATGAGCCAGAACCTGACCCCCTCAGAGAGGTGCAGTAACCAATGGCCCTAAACACCCCAAAACAAACCCCTATTCTGGTTAAACTATTGCTTCTGAAAGTCTAACCAGTGGACAGAACTCTCTAAATAAAAACGAGCAAACAAGCATGATGTCACCACTTCGCCGCACAGCTGTCTGCGCAACACCCCCGTCCCCTTCCCGGGAGGGGGAAGAGGAAGCCCCAGACTCCCGTGCTGCCTATCCACCCTGCAATTCTGTGGCTGATGTGAACTGGCAAGGTCGTACACCTCTGGCTCCTGTTTTTCCAGTTCTGTGCCTTGTGGTGTGGTACTGTCGTAAGTGGTGGTGCACGAGCCAGGAGTTATTTCACAAGTACTTGGGCTGCATGCACCTAGAGTTACCTTCAATAGGTAATTACCTAAGTGTAGTTACAGGATGAGAGCTACGCTCGTGGTGACCCGTCTTCCCAGCACTCTTTGTCATATAACGTTTGAAACTACTGACGGTCTTGGCCTCCACCACCTTCTCACTTAACTTGTTCCAACCGTCTACCACTCTATTTGCGAAGGTGAATTTTCTTATAGTTCTTCGGCATCTGTGTTTAGCTAGTTTAAATCTATGACCTCTTGTTCTTGAAGTGCCAGGTCTCAGGAAATCTTCCCTGTCGATTTTATCAATTCCTGTTACTATTTTGTACGTAGTGATCATATCACCTCTTTTTCTTCTGTCTTCTAGTTTTGGCATGTTTAATGCTTCTAACCTCTCCTCGTAGCTCTTGCCCTTCAGTTCTGGGAGCCACTTAGTAGCATGTCTTTGCACCTTTTCCAGTTTGTTGATGTGCTTCTTAAGATATGGGCACCGCACAACAGCTGCATATTCTAGCTTTGGTGTAACAAAAGTCATGAACAATTTCTTTAGTATATCGCCATCCATGTATTTAAATGCAATTCTTCAGTTAGAAAGCATAGCATAGGCTCCTTACACAATATTCTTTATGTGGTCCTCAGGTGATAGTTTTCTATCTAGAACCCCCCTAGATCTCTTTCTTTATCAAAATTCTTTAAAGATTACTCACATAATATATAGGTTGTGTGGGGTCTATGTTCTCCTATTCCACATTCCATAACATGACATTTATTAATATTAAATTCCATTTGCCAAGTGGTGCTCCATATACTTATTTTGTCCAGGTCTTCTTGAAGGGCATGACAATCATCTTAATTTCTTATCCTTCCTATTATCTTAGCATCATCAGCAAACATGTTCATATAATTCTGTATACCAACTGGTAGATCATTTATGTAGACAATAAACATCACTGGTGCAAGAACTGAACCCTGTGGTACTCCACTTGTGACATTTCTCCATTCAGATACATTGCCTCTGATTACTGCCCTCATTTTTCTATCAGTCAGAAAATTTTTCATCCATGATAGAAGCTTACCTGTCACCCCTCCAATATTTTCCAGTTTCCAGAACAACCTCTTATGTGGAACTCTGTCGAAAGCCTTTTTTTTGGTCCAGATAGATGCAATCAACCCAACCATCTCTTTCCTGTAATATCTCTGTGGCTCGATCATAGAAACTGAGTAAATTCGATACACAGGATCTTCCAGATCGAAAACCATACTGTCTGTCTGATATTATATTATTTCTCTCCAGGTGTTCTACCCATTTAGTTTTGATTAGCTTTTCCAATACTTTCACTATTACACTTGTCAATGATACAGGTCTATAATTGAGGGGGTCTTCCCTGCTGCCACTTTTGTAGATTGGAACTATGTTAGCCTGTTTCCACACGTCTGCTACGATTCCTGTACACAAGGATGCCTGAAAGATCAGGTGAAGTGGAATGCTGAGCTCAGATGCACATTCTCTCAGAACCCATGGTGAAACGCCATCTGGGCCAGCTGCTTTGTTCTTACCGAGCTCCTTTAGCATATTTTCCACTTCATCTCTAGACACCTCTATCCGCTCTATGTTGTTCTCTGGAATTCTTATTGTGTCTGGTTCTCTGAAGATTTAATTTTGTACAAACACACTTTGGAACTTTTCATTTAATGTTTCACACATTTCCTTTTCATTTTCTGTGAATCTGTTTCCCATTTTCAACCTCTGGATATTATCCTTTACCTGCAATTTGTTGTTTATGAATTTGTAGAATAGGCCCGGTTCTGTTTTACATTTATCCGCTATACCTTTTTCAAAATTCCTTTCTGCCTCTCTCCTTACTGCTGTATAGTTGTTTCTCGCATCTTTGTATCGCTGGTATGTTTGGGGGTTTGGCCTTTTCCTATACTGATTCCATTTTTGTGTCTTTTGGTCTCTGGCCCTCTCACAATTTCTGTCGAACCAATCCTGTTTTCTGGGCCTGCATCTCTGTTTTGGTATGAATGTTTGTGGGCCTTCCTTGTATATTTTTAAAAATTTGGCATACATTTCATTTACTTCCCTGCCTAGCAACAATTCTGTCCAATTACACTCATTAAAAAAATTTCGAAGTTCCCCATAGTTGCCTCTCCGTAAATCGAGTTTATCAGCTGTTTCAATGTCCCCATTTTCTTCTAGATGATATCTTAAAGCATAATCAATGTCTAATAGGACATGATCACTCTTTCCCAAGGGAGGAAGGTACTGGATATCAAATATCTCTTCTTCTTTCCTGGTGAATACTAGATCCAGTACTGACGGTACATCTCCTTCCCTCATTCTTGTGGCCTGCTTTATGTGTTGATACAAGAATGTCTCCAGAATGAGGTTCACAAATCTGCATGTCCAAAAGTCCTCCGTTCTTGCTTCATGGGCCTCCCAGTCTATTGCTTTAAAGTTGAAGTCCCCCAGTATCTACAGTCGTGATTTATCTTTATCTGCTTGTACAATAATATCTCTGGTATAATATGGTCTGGACTTATAGGTGCCCTATAAGTACTGCCCTTGGGGCTTCGGGCCACCTTCCACAAGTCACCTTGGGGTCTACCTCCGCAAGATCTTTTGCTGCTCAGTGATTGACCGCTCTTTGGGGTTATCTTGGTTATCTTGAGATGATATCTTGATGATAATATCTTGAGAGCGGGGCTTAGCATCCCCGCGGCCCGGTCCTCGACCAGGTCTCCTTTTTGTTGCACACCCCCCAGGAAGCAGCCCATAGCAGCTGTCTAACTCCCAGGTACCTATTTATTGCTAGGTGAACAAGAGCATCAGGGTGAAAGAAACTGCTCATTTGTTTTCGCCTCCACCAGGGATCGAACCCAGAACCTCAGAACTACAAATCCGAAGTGCTGTCCACTCAGCTGTCAGGCCCCTAACACATCCCCAGCTAATCCCCAGGGATTAGCTGGGGTGTTTCATGCACCACTGTTCCCCTCTGGGTAGGGGATAGTTTTTGTCACTGGTTGGGGCGCAGGGTACTGTGCAGCTAGTTTTCACCTCTCATAGCAGCCGGCTCTGTTCCATCTGGGCACATTGTCCTCTTGTTGGGTTTTTCTTTTGTTTTTGTTTTCCTGCCTGGTGGGGGTATGCCCCTTGGCTTTAGTCACACTCATTTTTATCTTAGTGGTCTTCTACTAGGGCCCCATGAGTGTACACATTCTGGGGGTTCAGCTTTAGCAGTTATATTGGTAACTTTAGGTACCCTGCCTGGCTTCCCATAGCGAGATTACGGAAGTAAGGACCCTGGGAAACCCTGTGGGGGGGCTCTTTGGTCCGATGGGTGCGACCCCTGGGTCCCCTCTCGCTTCATGCGAGTTTGAAGGTTGCTCTGTCCCCCTTGCCTCAGGGCGACGCTCATTGTTTTTGCCTCCGTCATGCTGCTTGTTGGGTCAGTGACACCTTCAACCCAGAGTCCTGTGAGTTTTGTTCCTTGTTTGTACTCCAGTAAACCCAGTCAACTGATCATGATACTCTGGTGCAGATAGCTTTGGCGTTGCATGCTAAGTTTAGGTTGCTGCATCGCATTTGGTCAGTTGGTACCTCAGATGGCCCAAGACTGCCCCGTTTTGGTTACAAGGACCTGGAGTTGTTGGGTGTTAGTTGCTTAAACTTTGGTTTAGTCGGCACCCCCTTGTCCTTTTCCTTGCTGTGGTTCGTCCTGTTCTTCCACCTCCTCCCCCCCCCCCTGCTTCCGGCCCCAAAGCATCTAACGGTTTCGGAGTCGGGGCAGGGCTTAGTAAGTGTTGAGATTCGGGCAGTTTTGGGGAATGCCCCTTCTGATGTGGCGACGGAGGCATTCAAGCATGCTCCTCCAGCCAGAGCTTCTGGGTCTGAGCAGTGGGCCCCCCTTCGTTCCTGCTTTCTGGAGGGGGATCACCATCAGCTTCCTGAGCTATCCAAGCTGATGTGGATGTATTAGCTTTCTGGCATCAAAGTGCTTGGCGTTTTTGCCTACCAGGGGACCACGAGCCAGAACCTGGCTCCCTCAGGGAGGCACGAGAAGTAATGGCCTATAGAAATCCCCGTGTGACTGGGAGTATTCTGTTTCTGCCATCGACTGGGTCTGACACCCAGAAAGGTAGGTGCCCCAAAACAAACCCCATATTCTGGTGAAAATATTGCTACTAAAAGCCAAATGAGTGGACAGAACCCCCCAAACAAAAATTAGCAAACGAGCATGACGTCATCACGTTGCCGCGCCGCTGTTTGCACAATACCTTTTCCCGGGAGGGAGAAGGGGGAGCCCCAGACCCTCGTGCCGGCGATCCAACCGTTAGTTCTTGGCTGATGTGATACTGGCAGGTCTTGTGCCTCTGGCTCCTGCTTTGGTCTCAGTTTCTGTGTCTTGTGGCATAGTCTGTCTACAGGTGGTGTGAGAGCTAGGAGTAATATTCTACAGTACTCGGGCTGCATGTGCCTAGGGTTTCCTTCCCCTAGGTGCCCTGTAAATACTGCCCTTGGGGCTTAGGGCCACTTTCCACAAGTCGCCTTGGGATCTACCTCCGCTGTCTTTTACTGCTCGGTACTCTCTGCCCTTGGAGTCAGCTGGGATTTTTGTTAAACTTGTTTGCCTCTGGGTAGGGGTAGTTTTCATCACTGGTAGGGGCACGGGATACTGCACAGCTAGTTTTCACCTGTTATAGCAGCCGGCTCTGTTCCGCCTGGGTACGCCTCTTTCGGGTTTTTTCTTTTGTTTTTGTTTCCTGCCTGGTGGGGGAGGGGTTAGTTGCCCCTATCTACATTTAGAGTTTATATATCCATATCTGTCTTCTTGGTGGTACCCCTGGTTGATACCAGGTTGATGGGGTTCTGGGAGTTCTTCTACTCCCCAAGCCCGGCCCGAGGCCAGGCTTGACTTGTGAGAGTTTGGTCCACCAGGCTGTTGCTTGGAGCGGCCCGCAGGCTCACGTACCCACCACAGCCTGGTTGGTCCAGAACGTCTTTTAGAAAACAGTCTAGTTTTCTCTTGACGATGTCCACGGTTGTTCCGGCAATATTTCTTATAGTTGCTGGGAGGACGTTGAACAGCCGCGGACCTCTGATGTTTATACAGTGTTCTCTGATTGTGCTTAGGCACCTCTGCTCTTCACTGGTTCTATTCTGCATTTTCTTCCATATCGTTCACTTCAGTTCATTGTTATTTTACTGTGTAGATTAGAGACCTGGCCTTCCAGTATTTTCCATGTGTATATTATTTGGTATATCTCTCGTCTTCTTTCTAGTGAGTACATTTGGAGAGCTTTGAGACAATCCCAATAATTTAGGTGCTTTATCGCATCTGTGTGTGCCGTATATGTTCTCTGTATTCCCTCTATTTCAGCAATCTCTCCTGCTCTGAAGGGGAAAGTGAGTACTGAGCAGTACTCGAGATGGGACAACACCAGTGACTTGAAGAGTACAACCATCGTGATGGGATCCCTGGATTTGAAAGTTCTCGTAATCCATCCTATCATTTTTCTGGCTGACGCAATATTTGCTTGGTTATGCTCCCTAAACTCTAGATCATCGGACATCATTATTCCCAAATCCTTGACATGCTGTTTACCTATTATGGGCAGATTCGATTGTGTTTTGTACCCTGTATTATGTTTCAGGTCCTCATTTTTGCCATACCTGAGTACCTGGAATTTATCGCTGTTAAACAACATGTTATTTTCTGCTGCCCAATCGAAAACTTTGTTGATATCTGCTTGTAATTTTTCCATGTCTTCAGCAGAGGTAATTTTCATGCTGATTTTTGTGTCATCGGCAAAGGATGACACGAAGCTGTGACTTGTATTTTTATCTATATCTGATATGAGAATAAGTAACAGCAGTGGTGCAAGGACTGTACCTTGAGGTACAGAGCTTTTAACTGTGCTTGGACTTTATTTTATCTGATTGACTGTTACTCTTTGTGTTCTGTTCGACAGGAAATTGAGTATCCAGCATCCTACTTTACCAGTTATTCCCATTGACCTCATTTTGTGTGCAATCACTCCATGATCACATTTGTCGAATGCCTTTGCAAAGTCTGTATATACTACATCTGCATTTTGCTTTTCTTCTAGAGCTTCTGTCATAGTGGTTGAGTAACTGTGACAGACAGGATCTTCCCACTATAAATCCATGTTGTCCTGGCTGTCTTTGTCCTGTCTAGTTCTTTTCCATAAAACTAGAAATTTGGTTCCTAATCACTCTTTCAAAAACTTTTATTATGTGTGATGTTAGTGCAACTCGCCTATAATTTTTTGCCAAGGCTTTACTCCCCCCCCTTGTGCAACGGAGCTATATCTGCGATTTAAGTGCTGCTGGTATCTCCTCTGTATCTAGGCTCTTTCTCCATATTACGCTGAGTGCTCTCGCTACTGGTACTTTACATTTCTTTATGAATATTGAATTCCATGAGTCAGGCCGAGAAGCTGAGTGCATGGGCATATTGTCGATTTCTCATTCAAAGTCTTCCGAGTTTGTGGTAATATCCGATATATTATCTGCAGCTTGAATGTCATTGATAAAGAAGCTGTCTAGGTCATCAACTTTCATGTTGTTTATTGGTGTGATAAACATAACCTCATACTGACTTCTTAGAATTTCACTAATTTCTTTATTGTCCTTTATGTACGTACTTTCAGTTGTAATTAAAGGTCCAATACTGGTGGAGATTTTTTATATTGATTTTGCATATGTGAAAAAATATTTTGGATTTTTCTTTATCTCTTGTAATAGCTTTCTGTTCCAATTCCATTTCCTCAGCCTCGTATGATCGCTTCAATGTTTGTTCTATTTCTTTGATCTCCCTGTTTAGGTTTATTTTCCTTGCTTGTGATAGTCGTGTCTGCCTAAGCATTTCCATTATTTTTTCCTTCTCCTGTACAGTCGTCTGCGTTCTCTTTCTAGAGTGGTCCTCCTTCTGCCCCTCCTCACAGGCACGTGCTTCAGGCAGACCTTGTATGCTTCAGCTGTCAGTTGAGCTATTCCCTGTGTGGGAGTTTTGTCGCTTAAGGCAGTCTCCCATTGAATGGTTGCAAGGTCTACATTTATTTTTTTCCCAGTCGATCCTCTTATTGTTGAAATTGAATTGAATGAATACCCCTTCACCTTTGTTGGTTCTCTTAGACCTCCTACTGTTATTTATGCTAGTTCGCACTTCAGTGAGCTTATGGTCTGAGGGCTTACGGTCTGGTCCCCTTGCAAGGCTCCCTTGAGTGGACACGTCCTGTGGGTTCAGCTTTTAGAAATTTGCTCGGTAGTCTTGGGCGCCGGTTCACAATACCCTGCCTGGGCTTCCCTTAGTGTGTTACCAAGGCTAAGGGCCCTGGGAAACCCTGCGGGGGCTCCGTGGTTCGATGGATGTGAGCCTTGAGTCCCCTCTCACTTTGTGTGAGGTTGATGGTTGCTCTGTCCCCTTGTCTCGGGGTGATAACCACCGGTTGTGCCTCTGCCATGCTGCCTGTCGGGTCAGTGATTCTTTTGACCCGGAGTCGTGCGACGTTTGTTCCTTGTACATGCTCATTTCACCCAAGCTAGTAGTAGTAGGCATCCTTCAGTCTCGGGAGACTATGGAGTTGCGCCCTAGTTGTCAATCCTGGTGCAGCGTCTGGTGTGACTGATGAGGCCAATCCGAGAGTGTCAGTCCATCCCACACCGAGCACAAACGAAGTCCGATTTTGGTCTGTCTTCCTGGCTACCGGCTTTCCTTCTCTGTCTCTTTGCCTCTGATTCCTTGGCAAAGTGACTCCTCGAACTTGGAGAGACCTCTTTGAACAGACTGCCTCTTGGCTGAACGGTCTGCAGCCAGTGTCTCTCATATAGCAAGATCAACGTCCATGGCTTTCAGGTCCCTCTTGCATACGTCTTTGTACCGTAGCTGGGGCTTGCCTGTTGGACGCTTTCCCTGCATCAGCTCTCCGTACAGGAGATCCTTGGGGATCTTGCCGTCGTCCATTCGCACAACGTGCCCGAGCCAGCGCATTCGTCTCTGTTTCAGCATTGTGTACATGCTGGTGATTCTTGCTCTTCCCAAGACGTTGTTGTTTGTCACCTTGTCCTGCCAGGTGATGTCCAAGATGTGTCAAAGGCAGCGCATGTGGTAGGCATTCAGCTGTCTTTCCTGACGGGCGCGGAGTGTCCAAGTCTCACTGCCATAAAGGAGAGTGCTCAGGACACAGGCTCTGTAAGCCTGAATCTTAGTATACTCAGTTAGCCTATTGTTGGCCCACACTCTCTTTGTCAGTCTGGACATGGTAGTAGATGCCTTACCGATGCGTTTGTTTAGCTCCGTATCAAGAGAGAGGGAGTCAGAGATTGTGGAGCCCAGGTACGCGAAGTCGTGAACGACTTCCAGTTTGGAATCAGAGATGCCGATGTCAGGTGGGGAGTCCACTCCTTGTCCCATGACTTGTGTTTTCTTCAGACTGATGGTGAGTCCGAAAGCCTGAGAGGCCTCGCTGAAGCGGGTTATGAACCGTTGGAGGTCTTCAGCTGAGTGGGCAGTGACTGCTGCGTCGTCGGCAAAAAGGAAGTCGCGCAGACACCTCAGCCAAACCTTCGTCTTGGCTCTCAGCCTGGCGAGGTTAAAGAGCTTTCCATCCGACCTGGTCCGGAGGTAAATGCCTTCCGTGCCAGATCCGAAGGTGTGCCGCAGCATAACTGCGAAGAAAATCCCGAATAGGGTTGGAGCCAGTACGCAGCCCTGCTTTACTCCACTTCGGATGTCAAAGGTGTCTGATGTTAGGCCATCAAAGACCACGGTGCCCCTCATGTTCTCATGGAAAGATCTGATGGTGCTGAGGAGCCTGGGTGGGCATCCGATCTTGGGGAGGATCTTTAACAGGCCATCCCTGCTGACGAGGTCGAAGGCTTTCGTCAGATCTATGAAGGCTACGATGAGTGGCTGCTTCTGTTCCCTGCATTTCTCCTGCAGTTGTCTGAGGGAAAAGACCATGTCGATGGTGGACCTGCCAGCTCTGAATCCGCATTGTGATTCTGGATAGACTCTCTGCAAGTACTTGGAGCCTCTTCAATGCGACTCGAGCAAACAGCTTTCCGACAATACTGAGGAGGGAGATTCCACGGTAGTTGTTGCAGTTGCCCCTGTCACCTTTATTCTTATACAGCGTGACGATGTTGGCATCCCTCATGTCCTGTGGCACCTCTCCTTCTTCCCAGCAGAGGCAGAGAATTTCATGCAGTTCCATGAGCAGGCTACCTCTGCAGCACTTCAAGGTCTCAGCAGGAATGCCATCTTTGCCAGGAGCTTTACCAGAAGCAACGGAGTCTAGGGCATCGCTGAGTTCTTCCAGGGTCGGTTCGCTGTCAAGCTCCATTAACACAGGCAGACACTCAATGGTGCTCGGGGCATCTTCGGTGACCACATTGTCCCTGGCGTATAGCTCAGAGTAGTGCTCGACCCAGTGCTTCAGCTGCAGTGTCTGGTCCTGAATCACCTCGCCAGTGGCAGATTTCAGAGGAGCGGTCTTCCTCTGAATTGGGCCGAGGGCCTGCTTGATGCCGTCATACATTTCCCTTACATTGCCTGTATCCGCTGCAGTCTGTATCTGGGAGCAGAGCTGGAGCCAATAGTTGTTGGCACATCGCCTGGCGCTCTGCTGCACTTTGCAGCGGACGGCCCGAAGGATCTGTAAGTTGCGCTGACTTGGGCAGGCTTTGTAGGCTGCCAAGGCGTTTCTCTTCTCTTCGATGACAGGTGTCATCTCTTCCGAGTGAGCCTCGAACCAGTCTGCCGACCTGCTGGTCTTCTTGCCAAAGGTGGCAATGGCAGCGTTGAACACAGCGTCTCTGAAGTGCTCCCATCTTTTACAGACAGTGACCCCAGCTGGGCCAGGGAGAGCTTCCTCGAGCTCGCGTGCAAAATCTTCCACCTTGTCCTAGTTGCGGGTCTTGGTGGTGTCAATGCGAGGTCTACCCGCCTTTTTCGAGTGATGTATCTTCTTTGGTTGCATCTTGACCCTGCTACATACCAGGGAGTGGTCGGTGTCACAGACAGCACTCTAGTAGCTATGCGTAATCTTGATGCTGGGTAGACTTGCATGCCTGGTAAGAATCAGGTCAAGCTGGTGCCAGTGCTTGGATCTGGGGTGTCTCCAAGATACTCGGTGTTGAGGCTTTGTGCCGAAGAACGTGTTGGTGACATAAAGACCATGAAGGCAGCAGAGTTCTAGCAGATGTTGCCCGTTCTCATTCATCCTCCCTATGCCGAATTGACCCAGACAAGTGGGCCAAATGTTGTGCTCGGCACCCACTCTGGCGTTAAAGTCGCCGAGGATGAACAGTGGCTCCTTTACAGGGATTCTCGCTATGACTCTGTTGAGGTCATCGTAGAATTTTTCCTTTGCCTCTGCTGGAGAAGTCAGGGTTGGTGCATATGCACTAATTACATTGACTGGTCCTGTTTGGGAGTGCAGTTGCAGAGACAGAATTCGTTCGGTTTCCCCCATCGGTGGCATAATGTGTCCCAACAGTGCATTCCTGACGGCAAATCCCACACCATGTTCTCTGGTCTCATCTGGAGGTTTTCCTTGCCAGAAGAAAGAGAAGGTCCTCTCTCTCACAGATCCTGATCCTGGGAGCCTGGTCTCTTGGAGAGCAACAATATCCATCTGCAGCTTGCTCAGCTCCCTGTCGATGATTGGTGTTTTTCGGGCGTCATTGATTTCTTGCAGGTCGTCAGAGAAACCTGGTGTCAGTGTCCTGACGTTCCATGTGCCCAGCTTTAGGGCAGTTGATATTTTCTTCTTTGGTTCGGTATTGCTTGGTGCAAAGTTGTCGGGCCGCTTGTCGGTTTTCACCCCAAACCCCACGCACCCAGTGAGGTTAACGGACCGTGGCGAGGCAACACCTTATTGGCAGGGGTTTGCCCAGCTTGAGGCGGGCGGTAGCTGCCCAGTGGGGCGCGATGACCCCTCCCACCGTCGGAAGCAACCCCTGGCGTCATACTCTTCACCAAGCGAGCAGAAGACTTAAAACCGGTAGACTGTCGCTTCCCGTGTTGGTTCGACGCTGTGAGGCGAAGCTGGAGTGTCCTCTCCAGGGCACAAAGCCTGGGTAGGTAGATATGGAGGAGAAGCTGTTACCCATGCAGCAGGTCCCCCCCTCTCCACGTTGCTGAAATTATCCAATAGAAAGGCAAATGCCAATACACATGGTTCCAGCAACGTCGCAGGAGCTGCCAGAACAAGGTCGACGTCAACAACGAACTGCCTTAGGGGCTCCAACTCCGGATTTTTCCTCGAGGTTGACTCCTGAAGCCTTTCCCAAAAAAGGGTATGGCCGCAAGGCAACGGAGGTTTAAAATCAGGGTTTTCCTTCCCCTAGATGGGCTGCCTTCCCAGGCTATCGAGTCCCATCTACCCGGAGCAGCTGGTTTTAAGGCGCCAAGCTATTGAACATGATATGAGGGTGCAGGCAGTAGAGGCATTGCATGCTTGGTTTAGGTTGCTGCAATGTGGTAGGTTCATTGCTTCCCCGGATGCCCCGAGACTGCTCCGTTTTGGTTATAGGGACCCGGACTTGGGGCTGGGGTCACTTCGACTTTGGTTCCGTCCACCCCTCCTTGTCCTTCCCCTTCGGTTGTTCATCCGGTCCGCCCTTTACCTTGCTTCTGGCTCCGAAACCTCTGAGGGTTTTGGAGTCGGGGCAGGGTTTAGTTGGTGTTAAGACTCGGGTGGTTTCGAGGAAGTCCCCTTCCTGGGTGGCGGCGGAGGCATTCGAGCCTAGTTCTCCACAGGGAGCCTCTGGGTCTGACCAGTGGGCCCCCCTTCGTTCCTGCCTTTTCGGCTGCTCCTGCCTTTTCTTTAGGGGTGGGGAGTTTGGAGGATGGCTCGGCCCCAGGTCCTCGGGATGAGGTTCCTGAGGCAGGAGAGGGGTTGACTTGGGGGTCTTGGGCCCTGTTGGGACCTGCCTGGGTTTTTGTACACTTGGAGCGGGGCTTGGTGTTTCAAGGAGAGGGGTTCAGTTCCGTGATCCCGTGAGTTCCTCGGTCCCGTCCTTACGGAGGTGCCGCCACATGTGGTGCAGGAAGCCCTTGCAGCTTACCTCCTGCGCGACCTGGATTATGCTTTCATGATGGATCCGCGTTCCTTCGTGTATGAATCTTGTCTGTACTAGGTTCATTATGAAGTTACTGAGTCGTCCTGGTTAGGAGACTGCCCACTCATCTTGTTGGAGGCTTGGCATACGTTCTGTCGGTCCCACGTAGTTGAGTGGAGGGAGGCTCTGAACCCCTGGGTCTATTGCCCCTCCTTTTGGATGACTACTCTGTCCCAGGTCCATCTCCTGTTGGAGCCAGGTGCTTGAATGGTGAGGGCTCCCAGCCAGTCCACTTGTCTGCTCGCCAGGGAGTTGGTCCTTTCCCAGCTTGCCAGGTTCAGGTTTCTGGTGAACTGGAGGAAGTCCCATCTGGTTCCCTCTCAGGTTCAGTCTTGGCTGGGTCTTGTGTGGGACTCTCAGACCATGTCCTTGTCTCTTCCTAGCTCTGGAGTCTCTGCTTCGGCACCAGTCCTGCCTTCGCCAGTTTCTGGGGACTCCCAGGTCACACTGCGGTTGCTCGAGGGTTTGTGTGGGAGCCTGAACTTTGCCATGATGGTCTACCCACCGGGTCGGGTTTGGCTTCGTCGGCTGTTCTGGTTCCTTCGGGGATGTCCCTTCCGCCTCTCTCTTGTGATTGCTGGGTTCAGCCTCCAGGTGCGTTGCATCGGTTACTGCATCACCGGCTTCCTCTTCTGGTTTTTCGGAGTTCAGTGCCTTGGCGCCTACTCGAGCCCAGGCTCGATGTGTTCACAGAGGCGTCATCTCTTGGCTGGGATTTTGTGACCAATGTCCACCAGGATGGCCAGGGGCGGTGGGGTCCGTCCTTCCGGTGGGCCCACAACACAGTGCGGGAGTTTGCAGCGGTGTGAATGTCACTTCAGAGGGTTTGGGTTGCTCGCGGATCGCATCCGGCTCCATACGGACTGCTTCCCGGTGGTTTATTGCCTGAACTGAGGGGGTTTGGTGCGATCCTTGGCTCTTTGGGGGCTGTTCACTTCAAGTGATTCATCTGCTGAGTTCTCAGGGTTTGGCACCTGGCTCCAACATCCTGGCTGACGGCCTATCTCAGTTCATTCCCCTGTCTACGGAATGGACGGTCGACGTCGACTCATTCAGTTGGTCCTGCCAGTCGTATGGGCTCCCGGTGGTGGACTTCTTTGCATCAGCATGAGTGTGGCGTCTCCCGTTGTATGCGGTGCCCTTCCCTGATGGCGAGGCCGTCGGGGTCAGTGCCTTGCGGCAGGACTGGTCGAGGTGGGGTTACCTGTACCTCTTCACCCCGGTTCAGCTGTTGTTCCAGGTCCTAGCCCACTTGGAAACTTACCGAGGGAGAGTAGTCCTCTTGGCTCCTTGGTGGTTAGCCCAGCCTTAGTTTCAGGCGCTGCTTGCTCGATGTCCGTACTCTGGGGTCTTCCTGCAGCTCCGCCTCTTTCAGCAGATCGGTCCGGTCTGTTACGTGGCTGGTTCGATCTTCTCCTCGAATCTTCGTGTCTGGTCTTTCTGATTTCAGTCTATCACCATTTGTATGGTAAGCAGGTGGCTTCTATGATGGCACTCAATGATGTTTGTTGATGCTTGGTTGGTTAGGCCGGGGGTGCATCATGTGTTGTCTCCGGTTGTAGCTCCGCCAGTACCTGTGCGCCACAGCCTCGGTGGTTGGGGACGCGGTTTGGGTTGACCTGGTTTCCCCTCTTCCCTGTTCCAGGGTTCGGATCACTCAGGTCGTCTGCAGGGTTATTTGTTCCAGCCATCCTGTGGTCTATCCTTGTGCCCACAACGTTCGTAAGTTTGCTGCACTGGCTGCCGTCTTCGGTAACGTGTCTTGGGCTGACATTAGGGCACAGGGTTTTTGCAGGTTGAACGTGGTCCTGGCCGCTCGCTACCTTGTCAATGTTCCTGGGCCTAGTCGGGCCTGTGTCGCATTGGGTCAGCGGTTGCACCCAGTTGTCTCGACTTTGCGTTAAGGAGCGAGGACCTACCGCCTCCCGGATGAGTCCCTCTTGTTTTGTCTTTAGGTAAGTAGCACCAAGGACCCGAAGGGGCTTCCCCTAGAAAACCAGTGTTGAATGTAGCAAAATGCCATGTTTTGGGTGAGACCCGGTGGCTCCCTGGCAACCCTCCCTTCCTCCGGTCGGCGGTTTTTCACGTGTTTTGACATCCAGCCTTAGAACTGGGGTGTGGATAACCGGTGCGGGGGTCTGGGTCTCAACCACCCCCTTACCCCTCCCGGGAAGAGGGGGGTTTTGCGCAGACAGCAGTGCAGTGACGTGGTGACATCATGCTCATTTGCTCGTTTTCATTTGGAGGGTTTCTGTCCACTAGTTCAGCTTTCAGTAGCAATATTTTAACCAGAATAGGGGTTTGTTTTGGAGCGCTGACCTTTCTGGGTGCCTGACCCGCTCGATAGCAGACATAGAATGCTTCCAACCGCACGGGAGTTTTTATAGGCAATTTCTCCTCGTGCCTCTCTCTGAGGGGGTCAGGCTCTGGTTCTTGGTCCCAGTTAGGCCTAGAACTCCATGTGCACTGACTAATGCCAGGGTCTAATACATTCATATCAGCCTAGTTAGCTCTAAGGAGCCTCCGGATCTCATCCGGAAAATGGAATTTCATTTCATTCAATGCTGGTTTTTTAAATTTGGTACCACATTTGCCTTCTTCCAGCAACTGGGCAACTCTCCCTTCATAAGTGACTCATAGATCCTTACTAGAGGCAAGCTGAGGGCCTTCACTGCCTCTTTAGTATTCCCGGTAATACATTGACTGGTCCAACTGCTTTAGTTTCATTCAGTGTGTTGTTAACTGTTTCATTACCTCCTCTGCTGTCACTTCTATGTCCGTTAGTCTTTCATCTTGGGTCATCTCCTCATCTAACAATGGGAGCCGCTCAGGCTCGGTTGTGAACACTTCATGGAAACTGGCATTCAATACCTCGCAGACTGCCTTGTCAATTTCCGTATATGTCCCTTCTGTTTTCCATAGTGTTGTCATTTGGTCGTTCACTGACATTTTCCTTCTTATATGACTATGTAGTAATTTATGTTGCTTTTTCGTTTTCATTGCAATATCGCTTTCATAATTCCTTTCTGATACTATTCTGATACAGGGGTACCTCAGTTTACGAATTTAATCCATTCCCAGCGACGGCTAGTAATCCGAAAATTCGTAAACCGAAGCGAATTTCCCCATAAGAAATAATGGAAAATTATTTAATCTGTTCTAGACTCCCCAAAAAATTAACTTCAAAGTAAATTTTATACCTAATTCACCCAAATCTTCAGTACAAAAGTATGTACAAGTTATTACTTACCTTTACTGATGACTCCTGTTGGAGTATGGAAGACGGTGAGGATAGGAAGAGGAGGAGAGGTGATACTGTTTGGAAGGGGAGTCCCCTTCCATTATAACATCAGGCAGTGATGACTTCTCTGGGAACACTCTGACATGTTTTGCCTACATACCACTAGGACCTGGTTGTGGCTCACGACTTGCTTGTCTTACTAAGAATCTGTCTAAAGACACTTGTTTTTCCCTACATTTTAACACTTGTCTGTAGTAAGACATCACAGTGTCATTTAAAAGGTCAATGCAACGGCCTGCTACAGCTTTATCTGGGTGAGTTTTTTCAACAAAACTTTGCAGCTCTTCCCGTACTTCACACATTTTCTTAATGAGGAAGGGACATCCTCTACTGCCTCTACTCACAACTATTTTCTTAGGTTGAACCTTACCACTGACTTTCTTGGGACCCATGGCAAGATATATAATAATTACTTTCATGTTCAAATACCCAAAAACCCAAAAAACACTGAAATTCTTTACAAAGAATTTGGGCGCGATTGTCACTAGGCGGGAGCCACTGGTAAACTGAGGCGCGATCGCCGTGTCACCATGCTCTAGGTCCGCCCATGCGCATATCAACAAATTCATTTCCTGAGGCAAAGTTCGTAACCCGATTCAAATTTTCCGAAGAAATTAGGGTCGTAACCCAAAAAGTTCGTAAAGAGGGGCATTCGTAAGCTGAGGTATAATTGTTTTCATTCATTCCTAGCTCTGTTGCATCTAATCATATTGTCCTCTGTACTTTCTCCACTCCCTCCTGCTTCTCATTTTTGCTTCCTGCCCCTGTATTAAACCATGAGTTTTTATATTCCCTCCTACTTTTTTCCTTAATCATTGGTATAAAACTATCTGCGGCCTTCTTACATTTCCACTTGCCTATGTCCATCATATCTTGCACTGTTTTTCCTCTTAGTTCTTCTTCTCACTGCACTTCTCTCAGATATTGTCTTATCCTCCTGTAATCCCCTTTCCAATAGTCTACTCTCCTTTCCCAGACCGTTTGTCCCTTGGTCACAATTTTAAGCTCGACAATGTAGTCAAAGACTTGGACACAATGGTCACTGGTTCCTAGTGGTATTTCATGTTCCATATTTATAATGTCTTCCTCATTCTGGGTGAAATTCAGGTCTAATAGGCTTGGTGTATCCCTCCTCTTTCCCTTGTGTTTTCATTCACATGTTGTGTTAGGAAATTCCTGTCTATAACTTCCACTAATTTTGCTCCCCACGTTTCTTCCCTACCATGGGGATTTCTTGATTCCCAATCAAACTCTCCATGATTGAGGTCCTCCATGACCAACAGTTTTGCTCTCATTCTGTGAGCTGCGGTTGCTGCCCTCTGTAGTTCATCTATACATGTCTTGTTATCATCATCATACTCCTGTCTGAGCCTTCTACTGTTTAGTGGGGGAGGGGGGAGGTGTCCTAGACTCTTACCAATGCACATTTTCACTTTATTCATAGTATTGTTTATGTTTTGAGAAGCCACTCATAGGAAATGAAGGTTCCTTCCTCAGTCGGCAGCAGTCAAAGCACATACCTGTCATAATACAGTACTACATTTTAGTGTTATGGGGGACTGGTTGCAATTAGAGGTAAGATTAAGATTCAATGAATAAGATGTTGTAGATGGTCATCGTTCATATACAATCTGTTATTACTTTCTGATAACTCTACCTATAATCCCTTGTCTCCTTTGATATCGTTGATGGTTCTTCTGGTGTAAATAATTTTGATTATTATTTATAAAGAAAGTAGGAGAGTTGGGTTCATTCTTGACTCACACCTGGCAATTCCGGGTTTGAATCCCAGCAAGATAAAAATGATTGGGCACATTTCCTATCGCCTAATACCGCTGTTCACCTAGCAGTAAATAGATATCCAGGAGTTAGTCAGCTTATTGTGGGGGTTGCATCCTGGGGAGGGTCAGTAGTTCGACCTTGGGGAACATCGATATAAGCCTAGTGTACATATACACAAGCTGCCTGACTACAGGAATTAAGCATTTTTTATATTAGGTTGTGTAGCTTTTATTTAGTATGAGAGAAACAATCACACACAGCATTTTGAGTAATATTAATGGGAATTGTTGATGCATTGCTTGTGTCCAAAGCATGTCAATATATGGAGGGGGATGAAGGTGGGGGTGTGGGACGACCCATGTGGAGGGGCTCTGGCAGCACCGGTACACTTTTTCTGGTTTTGGGCTTACTTCAATAATGGCTGCTGGTATGTCAGCTTTCCTCTTCTCCTCCCAAGATTATTCATGGCACATCTTGGTAACTAATACTTGTGAGAGAATATTTTGAGTGCTTCTGTAGTGATGATACACTTTACTTCTGTGTGTATACTGTACTGTAGAGTGTAGTGTGTGTGTGTGTCGGTGTTGTTGCACAGTGTGACCATGTCTTTCATGACCTCCTTGTACATACTAACAGTCTCTCTACCATCCTAGCACAGATTCTCTTCCCGCAGTGACTCCACAATGAACAGTTTCTCTACATTCTCAACCACACTTCAAGCAACTTGCCACAACAATTTACTTCCATAATAACTTTCACCATTGAAACTTTCTGTAAACATTTCCCTACAATAGAGTAACTATTATTAATTAGTCTCCCAAGTACCTGTATAAATTTGTATTCCTAATTAATGATACATTAATAATTGCCCCCATTATTACCCCTTGTTTCTCAAGCAAGAGCCAATGCCCTTTAACATAAGTTATGTCCACAATGAAGCTGTTAAATTTGCATTTCTAATTATATAATTTTCCCCCCTCCCCATCTCTTTAATGCTGTAGAAGTGTGAGGTGCAAAAAATTGCATAGGGGCTACTACGGCTGGTGAGTCCACTAAGACACTGTGCACGTTGTGTTGCTTTTTACTGAGGCTGAGTGAAGTCAACAGACTGTGACAGTTTGACCAGGTAGTTGGTTTAAGGCAACCTAGTAATTAAAGGGCTCAAGGCAGTTCTGCTTCAGCATATTGTTTTCGATTCTTGGAAGCCTTGCAAACATGAATGTATTCATATTAAGCATTTTATTCAATGTCTACAATTTTGTTATCAGATATTAACGTGATAGGTGCTGTGCTATACCTGTGATATATGAGAATACAGTATGGCCTTGAAATATAATACCCCTTAGCAACAAATTTGATTGTAGATAGAAATGTTATCCACTATACTGTAGATGGCACTCACTCACTCACAAGGTGTTTGTGAGTGAGGGGAACATTGTCTGCAATACCGTAGATGGCACTCACTCACAAGGTGTTTGTGAGTGAGGGGAAACATTGTCTACAATACTGTAGATGGCACTCACTCACTCACAAGGTGTTTGTGAGTGAGGGGAACATTGTCTGCAATACCGTAGATGGCACTCACTCACAAGGTGTTTGTGAGTGAGGGGAAACATTGTCTACAATACTGTAGATGGCACTAACTCACAAGTGGCTTGTGAGCGAGGGGAAAAATTGTCTACATTGAAGTAGTGTTGCCAAGTGGTGTTTAGCTTAAACGCACCAGCGGCTATTGCTTTACAGCCATTATGTAGTTATTAAAATCAGTTTGACTTTCTTGATATTTTACCTAAATGCTGTTATAAGCAGTAAATAGTTTACCCGAAATTTAATCTCCCTTATTTAACCATGGAATATTTAAAAGCACTTTTCTCTATAGTATGTGTGCACTTGAGCAAGGTTTGTTAAATATACATTAAGTACAGCGACAAATGTGGATGTTTACAGGTGTTGAAGCCCTTTCCTTTATAAAGTGAAGCTCTTCCCTTGCCCCTCCCTTGCTGCAGTAACCAGTCACCTTAGACTGTGTAACATGGCTTCATTACCATCAGTTGTCACATACTGCATCATATATAAGCAACTTTGTGTATTAAGAGAGGGATGTTATGCACATAATCTTATTTGTATACACTCATGTCACTACACAGCTCTTAACATATTTTGTTACAGATTTGTAGCATACATAGCATGCGCTGAATATTTCTTTACCAATTTTGTATGTTGATTTGACTCTTGAGCAAGATGGTGAGCTCGTTGGGGTAAAAAAAGAAAAGAATGCAGTGTACGAATGTTTTCACGAAGGCGACTCTTTTCATATTTGTCTTTTGGTGAAAGCAGGTAGAGAGGAATGGTGGTTAACAAAACATTACTTTAAATATGCAACAGACTGTATATGAATGTTGTCAGAAAAATTTAATCCCTATCGAGAAGGTGTGTACAGTGAAACCTCGACTTACGAATGCCTCAAGTTATGACCCCAATTTCGTCTGAAAATTTGACTCGACTTACGACCTTTGTCTTGACTTGCGACATTGTTGATACACATATGAGTCGACCGAGAGCGTGGTGCACTTCAGTTTACCCATTTCTCTCGTCTAGTGATGATCGTGCTTGAATTCTTTGTAAAGAATTTTGTTGTTTTTCTGCTTCTGTGGTTTTTGAACATAAAAGTAATTATTATATATCTCACCATGGGTCCCAAGAAAGTCAGTTCTTACCACTGCTGGGTAAAACCTTACACCCGGCAGTGGTAAGGTTTAACCTAAGAAAATAGTTGTGAGCAGAGGATGTCCCTTCCTCATTAAGAAAATGTGTGAAGTATGGCAAGAATTGCAAAGTTTTGTCGAAAACTGTAGCAGGAAATAGGGGGAAGTTTGTTTCTTAGAGGCTATAAACTTTTTCGAACTCGTCCGACGCCAGGCAGGAACCGAGGATGCAGCAGGCATTCCCCCTCTGGATCGCTACACTGAGGTGCTGGAAGAGAAAACTTGCTGCTCTAGGGGTCTCTAGTAGTGTCAAACCTTCTTGCGCTCTTTTCCCATGGACCTGGGGTCTCAAATCCTATTGGAACGAAGTTGTACCAGTGATCTATTTCCCTGTACGCGATTGACTTACCTCTTTCTCTGTGTGTCCTCGCGGCTCCTGCTTGGCCGACAGAGAGGTCAATGTATGCGGTTGCCATGGTGGATACACAAGTGTAGCCCTACGCCAACTGTCTGCCACCCTTGTAAAAGCGTAGTGTGATTCCATCTGGTCGGCCGGTAAAGATAGCAGAGTTACATTTCAATAGATTGCAGGGCTCTCTCTCTGCTGGACACTGGCCACAGGCAAGGCTACCTTTAAATGATGTCATTGACTTTGTTGTGTCTAGAATGCCAACCGCCAGATTTTCCACAGTCCATATTTGTCTGCCTCTGTCTTGCCACAAATACACCTATGAACAGTGTAGATAGGGGCAGCAAGACGGAGAGCGACTGCAATACGGAGCTGCTGTGGATCAAGATGTGTGCCTGTCACAGATATAGGGACTGCCAAAAGGAAGTCCCCTGCATTTGGAGCCTGCACAGCTGTAAGGCATGCACGATCACTGGGGGTTGTTGCTGCCTCCAGCAAAGCTGTGGCTTCTTTATCTATAATGGGGCTGTCCCAGGTGGATTGTTTCTTAGCTTTCAACATGGTTGGTCTGAATGCTGGGTCTGCCATGGTACCCCATTTTGTGTCGCATTCCGTATAGTTGGAGTCCTGTATCCCTGCTAAGTCACACAAGTTGTCAGGTAGAATTTCCTTAACCAGGTCATCTGATGCCAAGAATGAAGACAGGAAGGCTGGGTCAGCAATTTGGGTGGCAGTGCAGGTACCCAAGCCGCCAAGCCTGACAGGAAGAGTGGTTTGTTTCCACTGACATTCATTGAGGGAGAGGTTGACAACTTTTTCTAGCATGGTCTTCAGTAATAGGTCATAGTCTTCAAGCTTTTAGCTGTCGTAGGATGTGGTGCACCTCAGAAAGTAGGTTAGCCTTGGAAGGGATAATCATTTAATATATATGCAGTGGTACCTCGAGTAACGAATTTAATCCTTTCTGGCGCTGTGCTCGTCAAAAAAAAAAAAATTACAAGCAGATGTCAACAAAGTTTTCGATTGGGCAGCAGAAAATAACATGATGTTTAACAGTGATAAATTTCAGGTACTCAGGTATGGCAAAAATGAGGATCTGAAACATAATACAGGGTACAAAACACAATCGAATCTTCCCATAGTAGAAAAACAGCATGTCAGGGATTTGGGAATAATGATGTCCGACGATCTAACATTTAGGGAGCATAACCAAGCATATATTACGTCAGTCAGAAAAATGATCGGATGGATTACGAGAACTTTCAAATCCAGGGATCCCATCACAATGGTTGTACTCTTCAAGTCACTTGTGTTGTCCCATCTCGAGTACTGCTCAGTACTCACTTTCCCCTTCAGAGCAGGAGAGTTTGCTGAAATAGAGGGAATACAGAGAACATATACTTCACGCATAGACGAGATAAAACACCTAAATTATTGGGATCGTCTCAAAGCTCTCCAAATGTACTCTCTAGAAAGGAGACGAGAGAGATACCAAATAATATACACATGGAAAATACTGGAGGGACAGGTCCCAAATCTTCACAGTAAAATAACAACGTACTGGAGTGAACGATATGGAAGAAAATGCAGGATAGAACCAGTGAAGAGCAGAGGTGCCATAGGCACAATCAGAGAACACTGTATAAACATCAGAGGTCCGCGGTTGTTCAGCGTCCTCCCAGCGACTATAAGAAATATTGCCGGAACAACCGTGGACATCTTCAAGAGAAAACTGGACTGTTTTCTAAGAGAAGTGCCGGACCAACCGGGCTGTGGAGGGTATGTGGGCCTGCAGGCCGCTCCAAGCAACAGCCTGGTGGACCAAACTCTCACAAGTCAAGCCTGGCCTCGGGCCGGGCTTGGGGAGTAGAAGAACTCCCAGAACCCCATCAAGCAGGTATCAAGCAGGTCATGTGAAATGCTCGTCTTTTAAACGAATTTCCCCATTTAACATATTGGTAATAAAAATAATCCGTTCCACCACCGAAAAGCATCAATATGATGTTCGATTTTTTAAATAATGGAGCATCCTATCAGATATACTGTACACTGAACGAACCGTTATGACATTTGTCCGTTTTTCAATTTTTTTTATTTTTTGGTTTACTTTTTTTTATAGCAAAAGGTTCGTTCGATGTTTGTCAGGTAGGCTGCTCCATGTTTGTTAAAAACTAAAATAAATAAATTAAAAAATTTGAAAAAAGAACAAATGTCAAATAGGTTTGTTCGGTGTTTGTCAGGTAGGATGTTCCATTATGACAATCTTTCTTTGTTTCAAATGTGTTCAATTTGTTTTGTATTTTTCATTTATTTATTAATAATGGAGCAGCTACCTGACAAACACTGAACAAACCTTTTTGACATTTTTTTTTTATTCTACAACAAAAGTCAATGCTTTGCAACATCACAGCAGTCACCCTTTTACATCCCAGCATCATTAGCATCTATAAACAAAGCAAAAATTTTATTTGCATCTTCGGAGGCGTCCGAGAATGTGCAAGAAGCAGCGGGAACGCACCATGTGGTTTTCTAGTTAATCAAACGAGCGATCGCCAATTGAGACAAATTGTCGGCAATTGGCTCGCTCGTTATTAAAAATGCTCGTAATTTGAGGCACTCGTCACTCGAGGTTCCACTGTGTATATATATTATATTACACAGTTTACAGAGAACACACACATATATATAAAACAATATAACAATCGGTGTTCAAAGACCTAGTCCAACTCCTCGGAGGTTAGGGTGCGTAACCAGGATACAGCACGCATTTTCCCTCTGAACTGCGACACTGAGGCGCTGGAACAGGAAACTGGCTGCTCGTGAGTCTTTAGTTTTCCCAATGAGTTCCTCGCCCATCTCTTTTAAGAACTTAAGTGCACATTTACCCCAGGCGCTCAGAGTCTCAGAGCCTATCGGCACGAACCTGTAACAACATTCTAGGTCTCTGTACTTGTTGGTTTTCTGGTCTTCCTGAAGGTGACTGCCCCACCTCCCTCAACTCTGTGGTAAGGTAGATAGGTATCAGGCAATGTAGATGCACACGTGTAATCCCATACGACCTGTTTACCTTCCCTCCATGGCTGCAGGGTGACTCCATCTGGGCATTTTTGGCTGTTGTCAGGTCTGCACAACTGAGGTTCCCTTTGTGCTGGGCACCCAGCTGTAGCCAAACTTCTCTTGATGATGTCATTGACTGCTTCATGTGTGGCAATCTTTCCCTGTGTCTTACGACAGATGAGACGATGGCTGCATTATACATATATATTATATTATACATATATATTTATAAATAAATGTGCTGCTATGAACATTTCTTATCTGGTTTTGTTGTCAGTTTTGCAACTTACACTTTGCTTGGCTCATTCAAGGTCAGCTCAGTATTCCCTTTCCTACGGGTGCCAAGAATGTTCTTCCTTGTTGTCTGGTGCAACTAGTAATTTCATATTCAGGTCAGCTACATTGCTGCAGTCTTGTCATACTAATTAGGCATTGGCTATGAAGATGAGCAGCTCCCTAATATGTCAACTAGAGAAGAGTGAGAGAATTCTTGGATGCAAGCTATGCACACCAATTCAGTGGCTGTTATACATGGTGACAGACTAGTGTCCCTCTGCAGATGAGTGGATCAGCACAGGAACCATCTTGTCCAAACTGCAGTGATATAGTTCTTTGGTTGCTCACTGCTACGAGCTTGTCTTGTGCTTAATATTGATCCTCTCAATGAAACAAGAGATATGTGCTTATATTTAGAGCAGAAGATTTGTAAAAGTTACTCATTTGTTATACTGTACAGTATCCTGTTTTGTGAACGTATTCTACATTGCTTTGCTATACAGTGTGTTATATAAACTGAGAGTTAGAATGGTGGTGGTATTTTGAAGATATCAGTTTTGTAATACACGATTAACAATGATGCGGTACAACAGTAGGAGCAGTTGCTCTGCACAACGATTTCGTCTCCATCCAGATCGTAGGAGATGGACTGTGTCTGTTTTACCTCGCAGGTAATGTTGAGGCAGTTTTAGGTTTCTTCATATGAGACTACAAAAACAATACTGTACATTAAACGAAAGATAAATATTTGTCACCTCGGCAGCATGCATTACGATGACAGAATAATGCAGAAAATCACTACATAATGGAACATCAACATACAATACATTTTTGTTAAATTCCACGAACGACCATAGGGGGATTTTTTTATATGCAAAGGTGAGTAAATACCTCAGTACTAAGTACAGAGTACCGAGTACTGAGGTGTGAACAACCACCCGGGGTACTGGGATGAACAAACACCCTAGGGTACTAGGGGTGAACAAGCACCTCGGGGTACTGGGATGAACAAACACCCTAGGGTACTAGGGGTGAACAAGCACCTCGGGGTACTGTGATGAACAAACACCCTAGGGTACTGGGATGAACAAACACCCTAGGGTACTGGAGGTGAACAAGCACCTCGGGGTACTGTGATGAACAAACATCATACTACTGTTCATCACAGTACTGTGATGAACAAACTAGGGGGGTGAACACCCTAGGGTACTGGGATGAACAAACACCCTAGGGTACTGGGGTGAACAAACACCCTAGGGTACTGGGATGAACAAACACCCTAGGGTACTGGGGTGAACAAATGCCTTAGGGTACTGGGGGTGAACAAACGCCCTAGGGTACTGGGATGAACAAACACCCTAGGGTACTGGGGTGAACAAGCACCCTAGGGTACTGGGATGAACAAACACCCTAGGGGGAGCCGGTCGGCCGAGCGGACAGCATGCTGGACTTGTGATCCTGTGGTCTCGGGTTCGATCCCGGGCGCCAGCCAGAAACAATGGGCAGGGTTTCTTTCACCCTATGCCCCTGTTACCTAGCAGTAAAATAGGTACCTGGGTGTTAGTCAGCTGTCACGGGCTGTTTCCTGGGGGTGGAGGCCTGGTCGAGGACCGGGCCGCGGGGACACTAAAGCCCCGAAATCATCTCAAGATAACCTCAAGATAGGGTACTGGGATGAACAAACACCCTAGGGTACTGGGATGAACAAACACCCTAGGATACTGGGATGAACAAACACCCTAGGGTACTGGGATGAACAAACACCCTAGCATACTGGGGGTGAACAAGGACCCTAAGGTACTGGGATGAACAAACACCCTAGGGTACTGGGATGAACAAACACCCTAGGGTGCTGGGGTGAACAAACACCCTAGGGTACTGGGGTGAACAAACACCCTAGGGTTCTGGGATGAACAAACATCCTAGGGTACTGGGTTGAACAAACACCCTAGGGTACTGGGAGTGAACAAACACCCTAGGGTACTGGGGGTGAACAAATACCCTGGGGTACTGGGGGTGAACAAACACCCTAGGGTACTGGGTTGAACAAACACCCTAGGGTACTGGGGGTGAACAAGCACCCTAGGGTACTGGGTTGAACAAACACTCTAGGGGAGCCGGTTGGCCGAGCGGACAGCACACTGGACTTGTGATCCTCTGGTCCCGGGTTCGATCCCGGGCGTCGGCGAGAAACAAAGGGCAGAGTTTCTTTCACCCTATGCCCCTGTTACCTAGCAGTAAAATAGGTACCTAGGTGTTAGTTAGCTGTCACGGGCTGCTTCCTGGGGGTGGAGGCCTGGTCGAGGACCGGGCCGCGGGGACACTAAAGCCCCAAAATCATCTCAAGATAGGGTACTGGGATGAACAAACACCCTAGGGTACTGGGGTGAACAAACACCCTAGGGTACTGGGATGAACAAACACCCTAGGGTACTGGGGGTGAACAAGCACCCTGGGATACTGGGATGAACAAACACACTGGGGGTGAACAAGCACCCTGGGGTACTGGGATGAACAAACACCCTAGGGTACTGGGGGTGAACAAGCACCCTGGGATACTGGGATGAACAAACACACTGGGGGTGAACAAACACCCTAGGGTACTGGGATGAACAAACACCCTAGGGTACTGAGTGAACAAGCACCCTGGGGTACTGGGATGAACAAACACACTGGGGGTGAACAAGCACCCTGGGATACTGGGATGAACAAACACACTGGGGGTGAACAAGCGCCTTGGGGTACTGGGATGAAAGCCAAACCAAAATAGCACAAAAACAATGAAATTCTTCACAAAGAATTCAAGCACGATCATCACTAGGTGGGTAACACTGGTAATCTGAAGCGCCACGTGCTCGGTGGACCCGTACATGTATAAAGAAAGTCTGAAAAACGAAGCAAATAACAAGTACCGAATCTAATATTTTTAAGAAATTGAGCTCGAGAACCGAAAAATACGAAAACGGGCATACAAAAATCGAGGGTCCATTGTATCATCATTGGTATAGCTTTTCTAGTGTGAGAGGTTCTTGTTATCCAGTCTGTCATTTTTTTCAGTTGTGACGGCTACTTTATTGTGTTCTTTAAAGGTAAGGTCTTCCGACGTGAGTACACCCAAATCATGTACAGGGGCACCTCGGTTTACGAATTTAATCCGTCTCCAGGACTCCGTTCCTGGAGATGGTTTGTAATACGAAAATTCGTAAACCGAAGCGAATTTCCCCATAAGAAATAATGGGATATGAATTAATCCGTTCCAGACTCCCCAAAAACTTCACTTCAAAGTAACTGACTGAAATTTTATACCTAATTCACCCAAATCTTCACTACAAAAATATGTACAAGTTATTACTTACCATTACTGATGACTCCTGTTGGCATATGGAAAACGAGGAGGAGGAGGAGAGGTGTTACTGTTTGGAAGGGAGCCCCCTTCCATTATAACATCAGGCAGTGATGACTTCTCTGGGGTACACGCTCTGGCACATTTTGCCTGCATACCACTAGGACCTGCTTCTGGCTTACTGTATGATTTTCTCATTGTTTTCTTGAAGATTGTTTTCCCTTCTTTGTAACACTTGTCTGTAGTGAGACAGCACATTGTCATTAATAAGATCAATGCAACGTCCTGCTAAAGCTTTGTCTGGGTGATTCTTTTCAGCAAAACTTTGCAGTTCTTCCCATACTGCACACATTTTCTTAATTAATGAGGAAGGGAAATCCTCTACTGCCTTCTCCTACCCTAAAGATATGTTATACTGCCTAGCTAGTTCAACAACGTGTACCATTTTCATGTTTATGAATGATCTCTTGTTTTTCCTCTATGGTCATTCTCACATGTGATTTTTTGCCTTGAACCTTACCACTGGCTTTCTTGGGACCCATGGCGAGATATATAAAAATAGAAAAAAAAAACGAAAAAAACTGTAAATCTTGCGAAGGATTCAGGCAGAATAGTGACTAGGCACGAGACACTGGTAAACTGAGACGCGATTGCCGTGTCACCACACGCTAGGCCGGCGGTACGCGTATCAACAAACTCGCATCCCGAAGTAAAGTTTGTAACCTGATTCAAATTTTCCGAACAAATCGGGCTCGTAACCCGAAAAGTTCGTAAACGGGCGTTCGTAAAGCGAGGTACCACTGTACATGGCTTTTCATTATATGTTATGATTTGACTATGTTTTTCATTATATGTACATGGTTTCTGTTTTTGTTTTTTAATTTTTATATTCCAGCTCTAGAGGAGCTGGAACTTATCTTCATTAAATACCATATTATTTCTGTAGCCCATTGAAAGACTTGATTTACATCTGATTGGAGGTTTGCTGTGTCCTCTATGTTGTCTACTCTCATAAAAGTACTAGTGTCATCTGCAAAGATGATACAGTACTATAGATTGTGTCCTTGTCTATGTCTGATATGAGGATGAGAAAACGTACTAGAGCAAGCACAGTACCCTGGGGGACTGAGCTGTTCACAGTTGATGGTCCGGATTTTATTTTGTTGACTATTACACACTGGGTTCTGTTAGTCAGGAAATTGTAGATCCATCTGCTTATTTTTCTGATAATTCTTTTTGAACGCATTTTGTGTGCAATAACACCATAGTCACATTTGTTGAAGGCTTTTGAAAAATTTGTGTAAATTACATCAGCATTTTGCTTGTCTTCCATGGCATCTAAGGCCATGTCATAGTGGTCCAGCAACTGTGACAGGCAAGAGTGCCCTGTTCTGAAACCATGTTGTCTAGGGTTATGGAGATGCTGTGATTCCATGTATTTTGTGATCTTCGTAGCATTCTTTCAAAGATTTTTATCAAGTGTGATGTTAGTGCTATTGGTCTGTAATTTTTTGCCTCTGCCTTATTTCCTCCTTTATGGAGTGGGGCTATCTCTGCTGTTTTTATTATGTTAGGGATAATGTCAGTATCTAGACTCCATCTTCAAAGAATGTGAAGGGCCCTGCAACAGTGGTCTTTTACAGTTCTTGATTAATATGGAGTATCAAGAGTCAGGGCCTGGTGCAGAGTGCATAGGCATACTGTCTGTGGCTTCCTCAAAATCCAGTGGGGATTGGGTGACATCTGATACTCTATATGATTTGATGTTGGCATCACACCCATGAAAAATTCATTTGGGTTATCAATCTTTAGTGTGGTGGCTCGCTGAAAACAGTTATACTGATTCTAAAGTATTTCACTCATGTCTTTGTTATCATCTGTGAAAGTTCCATCTCCCTTTCGCAGGGGCCTGATACTATCTTCTTCATCCTTCTTGAGGTTATCTTGAGATGATTTCGGGGCTTTTTAGTGTCCCCGCGGCCCGGTCCTCGACCAGGCCTCCACCCCCAGGAAGCAGCCCGTGACAGCTGACTAACTCCCAGGTACCTATTTTACTGCTAGGTAACAAGGGCATAGGGTGAAAGAAACTCTGCCCATCGTTTCTCGCCGGCGCCTGGAATCGAACCCAGGACCACAGGATCACAAGTCCAGCGTGCTGTCTGCTCGGCCGACCGGCTCCCGGTCGGCCGGGAGCTACTACTAGATGTAGTTTTTTATCTTGATTTTGCACAGGAAAAAATATTTTTGATTTCTCTCTATTTCACTGATGGCCTTTTACTCTCTTTTGTCTCTCTTGGATTTTGAATGGTTCTTGTAGCTTTAGTTGAATCGTTTCTATTTCTCTACCTAACCTCCTTCATCGTTCTTGAGTTAGGGTGTGACTCTAAAGCTGTTCCGCAATTCGTTTTTTTCGCCTATAGAGAGATCACTGTTCTTGTTCCAGTCTGCCTCTTTTCCTCTTTTCTGGGGGAGCCCCTTCGGCTCCCCGGAGCTTACTAGGCTGATATGCTTATATCAGACTTTGGCATCAGTCATGTGTATGGAGTTCTAGGGCCTACCGGGGACCACGAGCCAGAACCTGGCCCCCTCAGAGAGGCAAGGGGAGCAATGGCCTATAGACACCTCTGTGTGGTTGGAAGCATTCTATGTCTGCCATCGACCGGGTCAGGCACCCAGAAAGGTAAGCATCCCAAAATAAACCCCTATCCTAGTGAAAATATTGCTACCAAAAGCCGAACAAGTGGATAGAACTCCCCTAAAAGAAACAAGCAAATGAGCATGACGTCACACGTCGCACGCCGCTGTCTGCGTAGCGCCCCCCCCCCTTCCCGTGAGGGGGAGGGGAGAGCCCCCAGACCCCCTATGCCGGCTATCCACCTGTCAGTTCTAAGGCTGATGCTAGAGGCAACAGTCGTGTGCTCCGGCTCCGGTGGTTGTTTCAGCACTGTACCTAGTGTGTGGTGACTGTTTGCTAGGTAGTGCGTAAGCCAGGAGTGATTCTCCAGTACTCGGGCTGCATGCGTCTAGGGTTTCCTTCCCTAGGTGCCCTGTAAGTACTGCCCTTGGGGCTTGGGGTTACCTTCCACAAGTTCCTTGGGTTCTGCCTCTGCTAGGCGGTTTACTGCTTGGTTTTCGGCCGCCTTTTGTGTGCTAGGGTGTTCTGTCTCCCTTGTTCACCTTAGGGTGAGGGGCAGTTTTGCGCTGGTAGGGGCGCGGGGTACTGCACAGCTTGTTTTCACCAATCATAGCGGTTGGCTCTGTTCCGCCTGGGTACGCTGTTTTTTGCGAGGTTTTCTTTTTGTTTGGGGTCAAAAACTGTTTGGGGTCTTTTCCTAGTTGGGGGTCTGCCTACGTTCTTGCCCCCTGTGTACTGAGTACTCTTCCTTCTTCCGGTTTTTCCCTCCTGCTAGGTCCCCCGTGCGTGTACACGTCCCCGGAGGTTCAGTTTTTAGAAGGTTGTTTGGTATACTACTTGGGCACCGGTTAGCAGTACCCTGCCTGTGATTACCTTGGTTTGAGTTACGTTAAATGCTCAGGACCCTGGGAATTCCCTTGGGGGCACATGGGCCCGGTGGATGTGTCCCCCGGTTCCCCCCCTCCCCCTCGCTTCGTGCAAGTTCGAGGGTTGCTTGGTCCCCTTGACTCAGGGTGACCCTTACGGTTTTGCCTCCGTCTGCTGCATGTAGGGTTGGTGGCACCTTTGACCTGGAGTCCTGCGAGTTTCATTGCTTGTTTGTGACTCAGTTACCCAGTCTTATGCTGACTATGCGGGTGCAGGCAGTGCGGGCATTGCACGTTGAGTTCAGGTGGTGGCAACGTGCTAGGTTGTTTGCTCCCCGGAAGCCCTGAGGCTGCCCCGTTTTTGGTTGTTATGATCAGGCTTGGGGGGTGTTGATTGCTTCGGGTTTGGTTCCTTCCTCGCCCGCTTGTCATTTCCCTGTTGTGGTTTAGTCTGGTCCCTTCCCCCTTCCTCCCTGCTTCCGGGTCCTTTCCGTCTGTGGGTTCGGGGTTGGGGCGGAGTTTCGAGGGTCTTGAGTCTTGGGCGGTCTCGGGGGTTTCCCCTTCCTGGGTAGCGACGGAGGCATTCGAGCCTGTCCCTTCAGCCAGGTTGTATGAGTCTACCAGTGGGCTCCCTTCCTTAGTAACTTTCCAGCTGCCCCGGCCTTTTCTTTTGAGGCTGGGGCTTTGGAGGGACGGCTGGGCCCTGGGGCCTGACATGATGGTTCCCGGGGTTGGGGAGGGGGGCCTCGGACCTCGGGCCCTGTTGGACCCCGCTGGGGTTTTCTACCCTCTTGCGGGGCTTGCGGTTGCGGTGAGTGGAGTTTTTCCTCTCCCCCCCCCCTCTGCGTACGAGGTTTTGGGTGTCGGCCCCTCCCCAGGATTGGATCCTAGTCCCTTCGGGTCCATTTGGTTCCGTCCTATCGGTGGGTACTTTTCTTCGTTTCTACCATCTTTTCTCTGGGGTGCGTCTTCTCCGTCATGGAGGGGTTTCTGCATGACTTTTGGCTCGGGTGCAACTGTTCCTTTCTGAACCTTCGTGATATTGTTTGCTTCTGTGGGATCTCGGGGGTTCGGAGAAGGTCTTCGATTCTTCCCGCATTTTGGAACATCTGTCGTCTTCCTGTGAGGCTTCCCTCCGGTCCCTTTTGGACTCGTTGGTCCTCTTCCGTGCTTCTTGTTTTTTGATACTGTCTCGTTCTTTGTGGTGACAATCTCGCAACCCTGCGCTGCAAAGGGTTGCCAGATTGGGCTCCTTGTAGCCACAGAAGGGTGATGCTATGTATGTTTTGCTCCTTACTGCTCTTTTCGTCTCTTATTAACAGCTGCCCTGTGTGATCTGAAAAGAGATTCAATCGTTAACTACACGACTTTGTCTAGTTTTCTAGTCAATTTCGTGTTTTTCTTTCATCGGCTCGCAACTTCTCGCGACCCACATCTGGCATCCCTGCCTGCTCATGCGCCGTAGTGGTTTGTTTTGATGTGGGCAGTGTGCACGTGTGTTGGTGTTCTGCATCCTTTTCTCTTGGGTGCTTCGCCTCTCGCTCTTCTCAATTCTCCAGTCCGTGCCCCATGGCTACTGGGGGTGTTCTGGTTTGCCGCTATGGGGAAAATGCCGGGTTTTCCCCTGCGTATGGGTGTGGGGCTCCTCCTTCACCTCTCTCCTACTCTTCTCCTGCATGTGTGGCTCTGCCTTCTTTCACTGGCGGTGCTCCCGACATCTTCTCGGCGACGTTGTGTCGTGACACGTTCGTGCCTACGTTCTGCAGGTGAGTTTCTGCGGTCTGGCGTCTCTTTCAGCCAGGCGCTGGTTCGTGGTTTTTGGCTATGAATATACGAATGTCGGAACACAGGTGGGTGCAACAGGCCTCTTGGGCCTTATGAGGCAGCTCCCATTTGTACCCATCCAGTCCCACTCTTATGCATGTACAGCCCATGCTCGAGTTCGGCATTGGCCCCACCTCCGCCAGGTTACAAGGTACGATGGTAGGGGTGTATGTTATGGGGTACATATTATTGTGTCAGGATGGTATGAGGTGATGTTTTGCTGCAGTTTTCTTACTGTCGTTACATGTTCGGGATTGGTTGTGGAGTTTTGTTTGGCCCGTCTTGCAGTGCCTGGCTTAGCCCTTCCGTATACATTGGTTTCTCTGTGCTTCCCCTAGTTGTGTTTGCGGGAGTTGAGCTCTGACTTTTAGTCCCGCTTCTTACCTGTCATTTGCTGATATGCGGGTTCCTGTGCCTGCTGGGCTCTCTCGTGTCTCCGCTGGTAGCTGTGTATGGTGTCATCCTCCACCACATCGCTTCCTCATGCATTACGTTTGTCTCCTACTCTGCCACTGTTTCCTTCTTTCCAGCATTTCTTAGGCTCATTGGACTCTCCTTCCACCGATGTCCCTTGGTGTCCCCTGGTGCGTGTGCCCCTGGGGTCCTGTAGTCGATCTTTCTCTACCCTATCGATTCCTTTGCGAATCTGGAATGTGGTGATCTTGTCCTCGTCGCTTGTACTCCTTGGTTTGGGTACGGGTCTGGTGGCATATCTTTGCACCTTTCATTCCGGTTGCTACACATTGTTGTGTGTTTTGTTTGTGCCTTCCTGGCTTCCCTGCCTGTAGGCATTTTACGGTCTCGTGGTGTCCCTTTTCTGGAGTCTCACATCGGAGCCGTTGTCTCCAACCTCCTGGCGGGCTCGCTGGCGTTGGAAAGTTTTTCTGTACGGCAGGCATTCCATCTCCTCTTTTGCCGGCTTGGGTTTCCAGCTCTGCTGGCTTCCTGGTCGCACCCAAGATTTTCTCATAGCTCCGCCTCTTCCTATGCTCGATTGGCCCATAACGGGGCTGGTTCAGTTCTGCCTCGAGTCATTCGCCTTCTGTTGGTGGTTGGGGGGTTTCGTTCAAGGTGTCCTGCCTGTGTGCTTCTTCTTGGCGGCAGTGTGGGTTTTTTTGGCGTTCCTTCCTTTTCCTTCTATCCCTTCTTTGGTAGCTGCATTGGTTAGCATGGTCTTGTCCTTCT
Organism: Procambarus clarkii; assembly: GCF_040958095.1. Taxonomy (NCBI): domain Eukaryota; kingdom Metazoa; phylum Arthropoda; class Malacostraca; order Decapoda; family Cambaridae; genus Procambarus; species Procambarus clarkii. Next base: position 12,582,056 of record NC_091225.1, on the reverse strand, counting down.
TCTGTGGAGGTTCGGGGCCGTCATTTTGGCCCATACTGTCGCCTTGTATCCATCGGCGCTGGTGGAGCCGCTTCAGCTAGCTTTTGGTATTGGTATTACGTCTGTGCTGTTTCGCAAGCTGTCTCGTATGTTGTTTACCTCCGGCCTTCTCGTGCACCGCCTGAGCCATCTTTTCGAGCGGTGATTGAGACTGCTGCTTTCCGGAGGGGTCCTTTGGTTGTGGATGCTTGGTGTGTTGGGCCGGGGATGCATCATTTTTGTGTCCGGTTACGGCCCTCTGCTGTTATTTGTGTGCCTTGGCTTCTGTGTCCAGGGACACGCTTTGGGTTGCTCTGGTTTCCCTTCTTCCCTGTTCGCGGGTGCGGGTCTCCCAGGTCGTCCAGAAACTTCTTAAGGCTAGCCAGACTGCGGCCTATCCCCATGCCTATGACATTCATAAGTTCACTGCTCTTGCTGCCATCTTTGGCAACATATCCTGGGCTGACATTCGGGTGCGGGGATTTTGGCGGTCGAACAGAGTCCTGGCTGCCCGTTACCTCGTGAACGTTCCGGGGTCCAGTCGAGCCTGTGTCGCTTTGAGTCGGCAGTTGCAGCCAGTTGTCTTGAATTCGCGTTGAGGAGTGAGCAGCGACTGCCTCCCGGGTAAGTCCCTGTTATACTTTTTCTCTGTGGGTAGTTAGCTCCAGGGAGCTGAAGGGGCTCCCCCCAGAAAACCAGCGTTGAATGTAATGAAACGCTATTTTCTGGGTGAGATCCGGAGGCTCCACGGCATCCCTCCCTCCCTCCCTCAGGTCGGCGTTTTTTAGTCTGTTTTGACATCCAGCCTCAGAATTGATTTGTGGATAGCTAGCATGGGGGGTCTGGGGCTCCCCCTTCCCCCTCCCGGGGAGGGGGGAGCTGCGCAGACAACGGCGCAGCAACGTGACGTCATGTTCGTTTGCTCTTTTTTTTTTTAGGGGAGTTCTATCCACTTGTTCAGCTTTTGGTAGCAATATTTTCACCAGAATAGGGGTTTGTTTTGGGATGCTTACCTTTCTGAGTGCCTAACCCGGTCAATGGCAGACATATAATGCTTCCAACCACACGGGGGAGTCTATAGGCCATTGCTCCCCATGCCTCTGTGAGGGGGCCCTCTGGCTCGTGGTCCCCGGTAAGCCCACAGAACTCCATACACATGACTGATGCCAAAGTCTGACATTAGCATATCAGCCTAGTAAACTCTGGGGAGCCTCCGGGTCTCACCCAGAAAATGGCGTTTCATTACATTCAACGCTGGTTTTTTCGTAGGGGTATGCGGTGTGAGCTTATTTCTAGAGCTACTGAGTTTATTTGTTCCAGGCACTGGTTCAGGTTTTGATTTTCTTGCTGATTTCTTGCTCTTCCCAGATTATTTCTGTGAGATCTTGGTTCATTTGCTCCCACTTAACCCTTGTGTGGCTCCAGGCTATTTAGCATTTATCACCCACAGGTGCATACCTAAAAAAAATATATTTTTTCTTCTAAACCTGTTAATTTGTGTTTTCTGATCATGGGAAAAATAATAAAAAAATCGTAAGTGGCATATATTGCCCGCTATAGGGTGGGGAAGTCTGGCAAAAAATAGGCGCTGACTCAGCATGCGTCCCAGACGGTCTGTTGCTCGCCAGCTGTCAGGCAGGAGTGGCCACAAAGAGATAATTACCTAATTATTTCAACGTCTCTGATTGGTTTTTCGTAGTTTTTTGCTGTAATATTATTCAATAGTGTGTGTAGTGTGATATATTTATATAATAAAATGAGTGAATCATCGCTGTACTCAAAAATATGATGTGCATATTGTTGATTCAATTATGTTCATCAAGCAGTGAACAAATACTTTGTCGGTTATTACACTACATACATGTACACAGGTTATATATAAGTATCTGCATGTTTTGTTCTCCATAACGAACCACTAAGTTGCTATTATGAGTCAAAAAGCAACGAGGAGTGACTGCCACACACCAGCCAGCCACTCGCTGCCACTCACTCCCTCAACACCTCACTCGCCCACATTCTCCTCCCACAATACTGTTTTTGCTTTTATTCACTATATACAGACATTATATATAAGTATCTACATTCGTGTTCACCATAACGAACCACTAAGTTGGCATGCTGAGTGGCAGTGGCAGTGGCAGCCAGTGGCAGCGGCAGCCAGTGGCAGCCCGCCACTGACTGCCACTTCCTCCCTCCCTCACTTCACCTGACTCACCACCATTTTCTTCCCACCATACTGTTTTTGCCTTTATATACAGACGTTATATATAAGTATCTGCATGTTTTGTTTACCATAGCAAACAACTAAGCTGGTATAGTGAGTCCAGACAGTAAAAGGTGGTCACACAGTCAGCAGACAACGCTACCTCCCTCCCCACCAAGATTACTCCTCCCACTACAGTGCTAATTATCACAACAATCCTGCTATTATCAGAATCCTGGTCATTTTTATCACAGTCAGGGGTCGTCTGTAATAATATCATTGCTAAATAATAGCATAAACATGTATATTATGGCATTTTTAAACAATGCTGTGGTCACAAGCTGAACATCAGTGCTGTGAGCTCATGCTGCGTGCGTCAGGCTTGGTAGCTCACTCAATACTGAGGCCCCTAACACCTGGGAATTTGGCCCACGATTTATAAAAAAATGGCGTCTGTTTACAAGAGCCCTGATGAAGGTGTGGTGAACCCCGTGTATCCGCAGGCTGTTTAAATCTTGCGTAGTACTCCAATACATCATATGATGTGGAGCGCAAGTTACTGCAAGTCACTGAACACATCATATGATGTGTTGCGCAGTTAAAGGGTTAATCTGTTTATTATTAAAACTGAATTTGCTGAAATCTCCTCCCTTAGGATTCTGGACTGGTTGTGCAGGTCTTCTTTCCATGCTTGTCAGAACTTCAATTAGGTTGTGATCTGAGTCCAGATATTTGTAATCATTATTTTCCTGATCAATTCATCATTATTTGTTCAAATGATGTCTGGCAGGATGATGTTTGGGGTTGGATTTGTGAGGTTTTCCAAGCAGTGTTCTATTTTTATTAGTTGGTCTTTAACCACCGTGGTGCACGTACTTAACCCTCAAACCGCGCATATCATATATAAATGATATCAGTGACAAAACTGAAACCGCGCACATCATTTATATATGATTTCGTGTCTAGCGCTATAATTTAAATGCCCCGCCTGGGATAGGGGCAGCTATAGTACAGCCACGACCGATAGTTGCCAGATGCCACCTAGAAAAAAAATCCAGGCCAACATTCTTGGGTGTTACAGCGTCAGTATTGAGCAAGCCACCAAGGCTGGCGCACGCAGCACGAGCTCACAGCACCGCTGTTCAGCTTGTGACCACAGCATCGCCTACAAATACCATAATATAAATGATACTGCTATTATTTAGCAGTGATATTATTACTGAAGCCCCCTGACTGTGATAAAACTGAGCAGGATTCTGATAATAGCAGGATTGTGGTGATATTTAGCGCTGTGCTCCATGGAGGGAGGAGTAAGGCTGTGGAGGGAGTGTTGTGGCGTCGTTTTCTGACTGTGTGTGGCCACCATTTATTGACTGTACTCACCATACCAGCTTAGTGGTTCGCTATGGTGAACACAAATGTAGATACTTATATATAACGTGTGTATAGTGTGAGATAACAGCGAGAGTAGGAGGTTGGGAGCCGCCATTTTGGTGAGGGAGGAGCGTCGTCTGCACGACTTGGCATGTTGTTTACTGATGGCCACTATGGTCTTTGGGCACCATACCAGCATATTTGTACAGGTATGGTGAATAAAACAGGTAGATACTTATATATAATGTGTGTATATAGCGTAATAACACCACAAACAATATTGTTGGAGGACAAATATTAGTGCATCTGGCCTTGAGGGCGGCCGCCAATCAGCTGACTGTGTGAGTAATTACCTAAGTGTAGTTACAGGATGAGAGCTACGCTCGTGGTGTCCCGTCTTCCCAGCACTCTTTGTCATATAACGCTTTGAAACTACTGACGGTCTTGGCCTCCATCACCTTCTCATTTAACTTGTTAGCTACATCTTTGTGCCTTTACTCACCATACAAGCTTAGATGTACAGTTATGGTGAACAAAACATGTAAATACGTATATATAACGTCTGTGTATAGTGAATAAATACAGAAACAGTATTGTGGGAAGTGAATGAGGGTGAGTGAGGTGGTGTTGAGGGAGGGAGTGGCAGTGAGTGGCTCGCTGGTGTTTGGCTGTCACTCCTCGTTGTTTTTTGACTCACAAGACCAACTTAGTAGTTCGTCATGGTGTACAAAACATGCAGATACTTGTATATAACTTGTGTATATAGTGTAACAACAGCAAAACTATTTGTTTATTGTTTTATGAACATAATAATTGAATCACTAATATGCACACCATAATTTTGAGTACAGCAATGGTTCACACATTTTATAATATAAATATACCACAATTCACTGTATGGAATAATATTACTGCAAAAAAAAACAAAAACAAAATTAAATCAGAGATATTGAAATAATTAGGAAATAATATATTTGTGGCAACTGCCGTCTGACAGCTCGGGCGGAGTAGACCTCATCTGGCGAAGGCTCTGCTCTGCTCTGCTTTTTTTGCCACACCCTATTGCGGCTAAAATATGCCACCTACGATTTTTTTGTTATTTTTTCCGTGATCAGGAAACAAAAATGAACACTTCTATAAGACGAAAGAATTTATTATTTTTTTTTTTTTTCCGCCTGTGGGTGTGAATTCCATTTGGGCCCCCTAGCAGTTTGAGGGTTAAAATAAGACATTCCCTCCGTGCGCTGAAAATGAATTCTTTCCAACAAATTATTTTATCTTATGTTGTTTTTTTTGAGATATATACAAGAGTTGTTACATTCTTGTACAGCCACTAGTACGCGTAGCGTTTCGGGCAAGTCCTTAATCCTACGGTCCCTGGAATACGATCCCCTGCCGCGAAGAATCGTTTTTTCATCCAAGTACACATTTTACTGTTGCGTTAAACAGAGGCTACAGTTAAGGAATTGCGCCCAGTAAATCCTCCCCGGTCAGGATACGAACCCATGACATAGCGCTCGCGGAACGCCAGGCGAGTGTCTTACCACTACACCACGGAGACTGCGATTGTTAAAAAATCAGAGACTAATTTGTTAAAATGCAGTCTCTGATCACAGGAAATTAAAAAAATATGTTGTATGTGACATACTTTAGCCACGAAGGAGCTGAGAAGTTCAGCAAATTATGGGCGCTGAGCGATGGAGCGCTCAAGGTCAGTAGGCCCGCCACCCTGTGAGGGCGGCAGTTGCTGCGAATATAATTGTTCACAATTATTTTGATGTTTCTCATTCATTTCTTCTCTGGTTTTTTCTGTAATATTCTTCAAAAGTGTGTAATTAGTGGAATTTATATACAGTAGTTCAATGTGTGGGACATTGCTATGCTCAAAATTATGGGGCTCATATTTGTGACATGTAAATTATATTCTACAATCAATCAAACAGTATTTTTGCTGTTACTACACTATATACACATGTTGCATATACCTATCTACATGTGTTCACCATAACGAACCACTAAGGTGGTATGGTGAGTGAAAACAACAAGAGTGGCCGCAACACAGCAGCTAGCAAACACCTCCTCCCTCCCTCCTTCAACACCTTACTTGCCAACATTCATCCTCCCACCATACTGTTATTGTATTTATTACACTATATACACACATTATATACAAGTATCTACATGCAGATGAGGAGTCACAATAACGTGGCTGAAATATGTTGACCAAACCACCTGCTTTTAATGCTGCTGGTGTCTACTATATTTCCTGTTCGTCTTGTCCTCTCCAGTACTTTGGTGAAACTGATGGTAGACTTAATGACAGACTTAAAGAACACAAAAGAAGTGTTAAGTCTGCAGACACAAACAATGCTCTCTTCTGTCATGTGAGGGATTCTAATCATCCTATTAATTGGTCTTCCTCCAAAATAATTTTTCCTGCCCCTACACAGACGCCGTCTTGTTGAATCGGCTCTAATACACAACGTACCCAGCATAAACTTGAGTCTTGGCTTAGTTGCTAATGATTCTTCCCTTTCACAGTATATACTCAAATGCTCTTAATTTTCTAACAAACGTGACCTAACAAAGCTTACCCTTCCATTTATCTTTCTTTTCTCATTCCTTCTTTTTTTTTCTTTCCCTCCTTTTCTCTTACGATCCCTTGCTTATTCCTATTACTATCCCCTTCTTATTCCTATTACTACCCCTTCTTATTGTGTAGGATTGGGTGGTTATAAATAGGAGCGGCCTCGAATGGGCCAATAGGCCTTCTGCAGTTACCTTTGTTCTTATGTTCTTATTCCTATTACTGTCTCCTTTATTACACCTTACCATTTATACCTTATGCCTTGCTTTTTCTTCCTCTAAGATTTTCTTCTCCTCGCCTCTCTCTTGGCTATTTATTGCCTTCCCCTCCTTCCCTCATCACAATCGACTTGAGAATGGTCCAGGACATACCAAAACATCGTCGTCCCCTCACTTTCTAGTGTGTGGGTTGGTCAACAAGTATCTACATGTTTTATTCACCATAACTGCACAACTAAGCTGTTATGGTGTCCAAACAACATAGTGGTCACAAAAAACTGCATGACAAGTGACAAAGCATCTAGCAGATAACAGCCTGCCTCACTCCCTCACCAAAAATGGCTCCTCCCGACATTCTCCTTTTGCTGTTATTACACTATATATACACACATTATATATAAGTATCTACATTTGTGTTCACCATAGCAAACCACTAAGCTGATATAGTGAGTCCAGATAATAACAGGTGGCCACACAGAGTCAGCAGACAATGCCACCTCTCCTTCCCTCCCTCCCTCACCAACATTACTCCTCCCACTAAACTATGCACATCGCCAATTCTCACCACAATTCTGCTATTATCAGAATCCTGGTCACTAAATCCTGCAAGTGAATAATTTTCTACAAGTTTATTTTGTAAAGGAACATGAGAAGTCGTTTGAAGATTCTTAGATGAACGAAACAATGGCAGTGTGCTGTGGCTAGTGCTGTGAACATTTTGAACAGCATTGTGTTCACTGATATCTGAACAATGTATAGTCTTGATCACAGTCAGGCTCTTTTGTAATACTATCATGGCTAAATAATACCAGTTACATATATGTTTTGACATTTTTAGCCGATGCTGTGGTCACAAGCTGAACAGCAGTGCTGTTAGCTCATGCTACATGCACCAGCATTGATGGCTCACTCAGTACTGAGGCTCTCACACCCGGGAATGTTACCCACAATTAAAAAAAAAAAAGCTGTCTGTTTACTTGAGCTCTGAGGAAGCTGATGTGAACCCTGTGTAGGCGCTGGAGTTTTGAATCCTAGGCTATACCTATGAGCGCCCTGAGGTGCTCTGCGCAGTATGGTGGTTAAACTGCTGAGGATTTGCCACCGGTGACCTGTACAAGGACAATAACTACATTTAAGATATCTATTTTGATTATCAGCACTTCCACCATATCGTTTGTGGTGGTTTAGCAGCTTAGTACAGATGAGTGTGTGTGTCTTTGCTGTACGAGCTGACCCCACCCTGTAGCCTGTGTTTCCTGTTACATCTGAAAAGATTGTACTCTGACATCCATATTTCACCATCATGGTAGTCCTTTGTATGGGTTTCCATTAGGGCTGCAACACTGCATTTGCTTCATGTAGGAGGCCATCTGTAAAATGAACTTTGTTAGATTTGCATGTTTTTATACCCTGGATGTTGGCAATTAAAAATGATGTTATCATGTTTGTGGAATTGCTGGATGCTTTACTTGATGTTAATATCTGAAGCTCTGGTAGGGAAGGCCACTGTGTTTGTGTCCTGACTAGCATTTGACCGAGTTGGTGGAAGAGTCTGGACATTTTTTAGCCATTATTCTCCTCTCTCTCTTGCTAAAAAATCAGACTGGTCTATATAGTTGTGGCTGTTTTCATAGTTCCGGTCTGTCAGTTTTATTCGCCTGGTACCTCTTGTATGAAAAGCTGGACATTCCCTGTTTAAGCATTCTTTCCTATCTAAAGAGTTCTTGCAAAGGTCTGGGTGAAAAAATTCACAGCTTACGATACATTTACTCATACTAAGGAGGTTTCTGCACTTTCTAGGGTGATCATTATCTTGGTTATCTTGAGATGATTTTGGGGCGTAACGTCCCCGCGGCCAGGTCCTCGACCATGCCTCCTTTTTGTTACACACCCCCCAGGAAGCAGCCAATAGCAGCTGTCTTACCTCCCAGGTACCTATTTACTGCTAGGTGAACAAGCGCATCAGGATAAAAGAAACTGCCCATTTGTTTCCGCCTCCACCAGTGATTGAACCCGGAACCTCAGGACTATAAACCCCGAGCATTGTCCACTCGGCTGTCAGGCCCCTACTTCGTACTATCGTATTTACATATTCCCTTTGTTCTTCCCAATATCCCATGTTCACAGGTACCCCGTTTTTAATATCGACAGGTATTGGGTCCTCATTTGTTTCCCTTTACCAGAGACCACACTCTGCTGTGTACTGGGGTGAACAAGCACCCTAGGGTACTGGGTTGAACAAACACCCTAAGGTACTGGGGTGAACAAACACCCTAGGGTACTGGGGTGAACAAACACCCTAGGGTACTGGGGTGAACAAACACCCTAGGGTACTGGGATGAACAAACACCCTAGGGTACTGGGTTGAACAAGCACCCTAGGGTACTGGGGTGAACAAACACCCTAGGGTACTGGGGTGAACAAACACCCTAGGGTACTGGGATGAACAAACACCCTAGGGTACTGGGTTGAACAAGCACCCTAGGGTACTGGGTTGAACAAACACCCTAGGGTACTGGGGTGAACAAACACCCTAGGGTACTGGGGTGAACAAACACCCTAGGGTACTAGGGTGATCAAACATCCTATGGTACTAACCTAAGATTAAACGGACACTGTTTATCCAAGTTTAAGAACAAATAAGTGTGATTGTGAAGCCTTACTGGTGTGTTGGGTTTTATTAAAGCATTAATATAAGCTCAGTGATAGTTACTGGCTTGTCTTGTCTTGTCTTGTGCTGAGCTTGGTGCAATGCCTCATGTGCCGAATGCTTTCACTCGCTGTAAAGGAGAGCGTATAAATAGGTTCGCTTTATAAGGGCAGTATCAAAGACCAAATTTTTATATTGGCATGCGATTGTTTATTTTCTTTGTGTAAAGGTTGACGAACTGAGTGAGAAGTTGTGTTTGAGCAGATCTAATATGTGAACAAATTTTGAATGACCTAAGTGGAAAATGTGTATGGACCATTTTACTAATTGTAAAGATTGATAATAATTATTAAGTTTTTAATAATTAATGTTTCATTATTTATTTAGTTTTTGCACATTATTTGGTTTTTGGCCACTCAGATTTGTTGGACTGATACAGAAAAAAGCTTTGACGGTTATAAGCTTTGAGAAGTAATATGCTTGTAATATGCTGCACACTTAAGAGACGAAGTTTAGTCTCTGTTGCAACGTGTTTGACACAAGCCTCGTCCTGCTCACTGTTTGGCATGAAACAAGGCACATACTCTTATTCTTTGTAGTTTCCTGTATAATATAAAACATGCACAATGTAATCACAATAACCTGATGTATCAGTGGTCATTGAGGCAATGTGATGGGATTGAACTTGCATCTCCCGCAGACTTTGAGGGAGTTCAATCCCATCACGTTGCCCCAGTACTGTCTCGTATAAAATGTGTTATTCAGTTAATGTGCCATTCAGGCTATGTTTAGATGTTATAAAAGTCCAAAGTTGTTTAATTATGACTTGTTTACCAGCTGTGATAGTGTGGATCAATAGTGCTCAATGTCATCAATGTGATACAAAATTCATGGTTTTTGTGTTAAGGAAGTTAAACGTGAAATACTGTATTGTATTATAAGCTACAAAGCTATAAATGTACATTATATTTGTCTTAGCTTTAAAAAAATTTGTCTCTAAATTTAATAATAACTTTAATTATTATTTGCTTTAATTGGATTGTTAAAGGTGACACACGTGTTCTCTACATTGGTAGGATGATGGCAGGTGTGGTCCCACCTCCCATGGCAGCGCCCAATGACACTGTCAACCCAGCCGCTCAGCCTCCTCCATACCTCCACCCGTATGACTCTGTCAAGGTAAATGCTATTTACAGTTCTTTATCTCATATTTTTACATGCGTAACAAACTTCAATGATAATATCAATGAATGCTTTGATTTCCATTATGTCATTAGGATTGAGAGTTTGGAAGTGGTAATTCACTGCTCGAGCAGTTTAACCCTCAAACCGCGCATATCATATATAAATGATATCAGTGACAAAACCGAAACCGGGCACATCATTTATATATGATTTCGTGTCTAGCGCTATAATTTAAACGCCCCGCCTGGGATAAGGGCAGCTATAGTACAGCCACGACCGATAGTTGCCAGATGCCACCTAGAAAAAAAATCCAGGCCAACATTCTTGGGTGTTACAGTGTCAGTATTGAGCAAGCCACCAAGGCTGGCGCACGCAGCACGTGCTCACAGCACCGCTGTTCAGCTTGTGACCACAGCATCGCCTACAAATACCATAATATAAATGATACTGCTATTATTTAGCAGTGATAGTATTACTGAAGCCCCCTGACTGTGATAAAACTGACCAGGATTCTGATAATAGCAGGATTGTGGTGATATTTAGCGCTGTGCTCCATGGAGGGAGGAGTAAGGCTGTGGGAGGGAGGGTTGTGGCATCGTTTTTTGACTGTGTGTGGCCACCATTTATTGACTGCACTCACCATACCAGCTTAGTGGTTCGATATGGTGAACACAAATGTAGATACTTATATATAACGTGTGTATAGTGTGAGATAACAGCGAGAGGAGTAGGTTGGGAGCCGCCATTATGGTGAGGGAGGAGCGTCGTCTGCACGACTTGGCATGTTGTTTACTGATGGCCAATATGGTCTTTGGGCACCATACCAGCTTATTTGTTCAGGTATGGTGAATAAAACAGGTAGATACTTATATATAATGTGTGTATATAGCGTAATAACACAACAAACAATATTGTTGAAGGACAAATATTAGTGTGTCTGGCCTTGAGGGCGGCCGCCGATCAGCTGACTGTGTGAGTAGCTACGTCTTATGGCCTTTACTCACCATACAAGCTTAGATGTACAGTTATGGTGAACAAAACATGTAAATACGTATATATAACGTCTGTGTATAGTGAATAAATACAGAAAGAGTATTGTGGGAGGTGAATGAGGGTGAGTGAGGTGGTGTGGAGGTTGGGAGTGGCAGTGAGTGGCTCGCTGGTGTTTGGCGGTCACTCCTCGTTGGTTTTTGACTCACAAGACCAACTTAGTAGTTCGTTATGGTGTACAAAACATGCAAATACTTATATATAACCTGTGTATATAGTGTAACAACAGCAAAACTATTTGTTTATTGTTTTATGAACATAATAATTGAATCACTAATATACACACCATAATTTTGAGTACAGCGATGGTTCACACATTTTATAATATAAATATACCACAATTCACTGTATGGAATAATATTACTGCAAAAAAACTAAAAAAAATCAATCGGACATTGAAATAATTAGGTAATAATATATTTGTGGCAACTGCCGTCTGACAGCTCGGGCGGAGTAGACCTCGTCTGGCGAAGGCTCTGCCAACGCCCCTTTTTTGCCACACTTCCCTACCTTATTGCGGCTAAAATATGCCACCTACGATTTTTTTGTTATTTTTTCCGTGATCAGGGAACAAAAATGAACACTTCTATAAGACGAAAGAATTTTTTGGATTTTTGTTTTTGTTGCGCCTGTGGGTGTGAATTCCATTTGGGTCCCTAGCGGTTTGAGGGTTAAAGGTAAGATGCCATACTATGATGATTATTGTTTTCAAGTTAAACTGAGTTAGCCATATACATTGGCCAAATATCTGTAATGAAGTTATTGCAATATTTTGCAAATAATTTCTGCACTGGCAGACATTTACTACATTTATCTAATAAAGATAATATGGCAATTATCCACCATAGTGGTGTGATACAGAATGTGTGTGGGCAGACATCCTCCTGTTTAGGTATTACTTATAGCAACGATGTGGACCATTTTACATAAAGTGACATAATGGACCATTAGAAAGTAGAATGTGGTGCTTCTGTGCAATAATACTAAATTCAATTATCTAATTGTTACAGCAGTTCAGTGGTATCTCAGTTTACAAATTTAATCCGTTCCCAGAGTAAGCCAAAAATTTGTAAACCGAAGCGAATTTTCCCATAAGAAATAATGTAAATTGAATTAATCCGTTCCTTACTCCCCAAAAAATTTACTTCAAAGTAAATTTGATATCTAATTCACCCAAATCTTTAGTACTAAAGTATGTACTGTACAAGTTTTTACTTACCTTTATTGATGACTTTTGTTGGCATATGGAAGACGGTGAGGAGGGGGAAAGGAGGAGAGGTGTTAGTGTTTGGAAGGGGAGTCCTGTTCCATTATAACATCAAGCAGTAATGACTTCTCTGGGCTACGCTCTCTGACACGTTTTGCCTGCATACCACTAGGACCTGCTTGTGGCTCACTGCTTGATTTTCTCACTAAAAATTGATCAATTCGGGATTGTTTTTCCCTTCATTTTAACACTTGTCTGCAGCGAGGCATCACATTGTCAATGAAAAGGTTAATGCAACGGCCTACTACAGCTTGCTCTGGGTGAGTCGTTTCAACAAAAGTTTGCATTTCTTCCCATAGTCTACACCATTTCCTCATTGTTAAGGAAGAGACATTCTGTACTGCCTCCTCCCTGAAGAAATTTCCTCAGCGGCCTCTTGTTGCTGCTGCTTGTGAAGGGCTATGAGTTCTTCAGTGGTTAGTCCTTCGCTGTGTTCCTTCACCAACTCCTCCACGTAGCACCATCCAACTCCAAGCCCAATATCCGGCCCAGAGTAACAATTTCCTCAACAATAGGCCATTCAGGTTCAGGCTCAAACCCCTCAAAGTCGAGTTCTGAAACACATTCAGGCCACAATTTTCTCCAGCCAGAGATCAGGATTCTTTGAGTCACTTCTTGCCAGGCTTTGTCAATGAGTTTTAACCCTTGTGTTGCTAAGGGCTATTTGGCCATTGTCACCAACAAGCGCATAACAAAAAATAAAAAATTCTTTTAAACCTGTTAATTTGTGTTCCCTGATCACGGAAAAAGTAATAACATTGTAAGTGGCATATTTTGCCTGCTATAAGGCGGGGAAGTCTGGCAAAAAAAGAGGCGCTGACTCAGCATGCGTCCGAAGCGGTCTGCTCGGCCCCAGCTGTCAGGCAGGAGTGGCCACAAAGAGATAATTACCTAGTTATAAGAGATAATTACCTCCTGCTGTTGCTCTGGGGTCTGACCAGTGGGCCCCTTCCCTTCCGGCTCTTTAGGCTGCCCCAGCTTTTTCTTGTGAGGCTGGGGCTTTGGGGGATGACTCGGCCCCGGGGCCTGGAGAGGGGGTTCCTGGGGTTGGGGGGGCCTTGGGCTCCGTTGGACTCCGCTTGGATTTTCTGTCCTTCTGAGAGGGGCCTACTGTTGCAAGGAGTGGGATTTTCTTTTCCCCCTTCTGCGTACGATTTGGACTTGGGTTCTGCTCCTTCCCGGGTTTGGTTCTGTGTCCCTGTGGATTCTTCGGTTCCATCTTTCCGGAGGTTTTTGGCTTCCCGCATCTCGCCACCTGAGGTATGGTCAGCCATTGCGGCTTAACTCCTGTGTGACCCGCAGTATGCCTCCATAATAGTTCCTTCTTCGTTCAGGTTTGGATCATCGTGTCCTTACTGGGTGCATTATGAGGTTCTGGGTCATCCTGGCTTGCAGACTGCCCCTTGTTTTCGTTGGATGCTTGGGACTCATTCTGTCGGACACACGCGTGTGAGTGGCGCAAAGCGTTGACGGTGGTCCAAGTTTACCTGGGGAGCAATTTTGCGCATCTTAACCCTTAAACTGCGCATGGCGTATATATATGCCATAGGGTGCCAGGCATGATTCAAATGGCCCGCGGCTACATGGGGTTCACATCATCTTCCTCAGGGCTCTTGTAAACAGACGCCATGTTTAAAACAAATCGTCGGCAATATTCTCCAGTGTGAGAGCCACAGTACTGTTGGAGCAACCATGGCTGGCGCACGCAGCTTGAGCTAACAGCATTGCTGTTCAGCTTGTGACCACAGCATCGCCTAAAAATGTCAACATAAATATGTAACTTCTATTATTTAGCGATGACAGTATTACAGATGACCCCTGACTGTGATAAAAATGACCAGGATTATGATAATAGCAGGATTGTTAGCGCTGTGTGGGAGGAGTAATGCTGAGGGAGGGAGATAGCGTCATTTACTGACTGTGTGGTCACCTGTTGTTGTCTGCATTCACTATACCAGCTCAGTGGTTCTCAATGGTGAACACAAATGTAGATAATTATATATAATGTGTGTATTAGTGTAATAACAGCAAAAGGATTATGTTGGAAGAAGCCATTTGGGTGTCGGAGGTGGCATCGTCTGCATGACTTGTCTAGCTAGGTAGAGGGTGGCCATTATGCTCTTTGGGCACCCTACAAGCTTAGGTGTACAGTTACGGTGCATACAACATGTAGATACTTATTACACTTGTGACGGGAAGGTGTTGGAGTGTAGATGTTCGGCAGTCTTCCAATGGCAGGTGTCAATGCCTGGTCACATTTACAAAAAAAAAGATAGACTGCTTGCCTGTTGTCTGTGGTAAGTGAGAGGGCGGAACACGTAAAACACAAAGTATGAACAATGAAACTTTAATATATACTTTAAACATAAATGAAAATAAAAAGACATGTCCTGTGGCAATGAATAGTGCAATTTAACACTTTCGCGCTTTCGATTAGAGATAACTCGTCACTGGTTTTTCTTACGATTCCGCATAACTGCCTACTTTTCTCGTCAATCGAAAAAATATTTCTATAAATTCCATTTTTTAACCGAAATGGATGGGGATACTTTTGTTTTGTAGAGAATTTATTTGCGAATTTTTTGGTACCAGAATGAATATTATATCACATAAACTTCTATGAGTAAAAAAAAAATATACAAAGTATGTTTGGGGGTGTGGCGAGCGTGTGGCAGTGGGGTTCCCTTTAGCTGTTGATATATCCAACACGTGGGAAATATTTGTATGTGTTATGTATATGTCTGTGTAGGGAATTTTACTGCGATCACTGTCATACAAATTATAAAATGTTTCAACAAGTATAAACATGACAAACATCAAACGAACGAAAACAATGCGTTCGTTTCTGCCGCGAACGCATACTGAGCGACGTGGTTCTATATTTGGCGCTTCTCTTACACATGCTTTGTACAAATGTTATACAGTTCATCTTATAGAAAATTTTATTGCGAACACATTGGTATAAAAAAGAAATACGTACATAGAAAAGTAGGGTCAGGAAACGTATAAACTTTCCAAGCATGATTCCCCCCCTGTGTTTTCGCCAGTGCGCTCGCGGCTAACTACTCTCCACTTCACACACTCTTGCGGGTGGGCAATTACCTATATTAAACATTCATATGCATATGTCCGTGTAGAGAATTTTATTGCGATTCCAATGATACCAAAATTAGCGATGTAGGACAACTGTAGCCTTCGCAACCATTAAGAGAGTGGAAACATTTTGTTGCTGTTTGGCGCTCTCGGCGAGTGATCTGCATAGTTTTTTATTTGGTGTTGATACTCCTTATGCTTGGGCGGCATTTTATAGGTATGCTCTTATAGACAATTTCATTGCGAACACAGTGACACCAAATGTAAATACGTGCGCCTTCAATTATTGTCAGGACAGTCAAAAGAGTGTACACTTTTTCGGTCTTACCGCGTAGGCGCGCGAAGTGCCAAAAGCATCTGGGGTATTGTTTTTTTTTGAGCGCCGAGAGCGCGAAAGTGTTAAATAACGAAGAGAAATGCAAAAACACAATAGATTAAATAATATAATGGTGAAATGGTGCTGAGAATATTGGTTATGGCTGAGACCTCCCTTAGTATACAAAAGCCAGAGAGAGATGTCAACTCTTAGAGCACAAAGAATATTCTGAAGTTGATGGCTGGTCCAGGCTCAGACGTCGACTCAGGTAGATGGCGCTGAGGTGCAGTGTGCAGGTGTGCAGTCGGCGAGTCACCAATCAGGAGCAGGCAGGCTGGGATGGGTAGTTGGCTGGTTGACGACGAGCCGGCGTAGAGGGAGTGTGGAGTAGGGGGGTTTAGGGTACGTTTTGCCTCCTGGTCAAAACATTTTGTGCTACCGGTGACGTATCTTGAATGTAGCATCTTATACTTGTAAACTTAACGTAACTTTAGGTAGGAAAGAGCAGGCTCAATCTCTCTTGAAAGAGATTATCGTCACACACTATATACACACATTATATATAACACCACAAACAGTATTGCTGGGGGAGAAATTTTAGTGCGCCTGACCTTGAGTGAGGGAGGGAGGCAGCCGCCATCTGTCTGTGTGTATAGTGTATAGTCTATTAGTGCCTAAACTAACTATATCAGCTTAGTTGTGGTGAACAAAACATGTAGATACTTATATATAATGTGTGTATATAGTGTAATAACAGCAAAATTATTTGTTTATTGTTTTATGAACATAATAATTGAATCACTAATATGCACACCATACTTTTGAGTATAGTGATGATTCACATATTTTATTATATAAATCCATCACCCTACACACTATTGAATAATATTACTGCAAAAAACTAAGAAAAAATCAATCAGAGACATTGAAATAATTAGGTAATAATATCTTTGTGGCAACTCCCACCTAACAGCTCAGGTGATGCTGACAGCCTCTGATGACTGCTCTGTCAACGCCCACATTTTGCCAGACTTCCTCGGCCTATTGCGCCCAAAATATGTCGCCTACGATTTTTTTTTTTTTAGTTTTCCCGTGCTGAGGGAACACAAATTAACATTTTTAGAAAACGAAAAAAAAATTAAAAAAAAAAAAATTCTTGCACACAGGGGTATAAATCTCCTCAGGACCCTTAGCAGCTTAAGGGTTAATTAGTGCCTTTTCGCTCCTGCCCTTTTGCGGGATATTGGTGCGGTTCAACTTCATGTGCAGGTTCCTTCCTTGTCAGCTGCGCTTGTAATTACCTAAGTGTAGTTACAGGATGAGAGCTAAGCTCGTGGTGTCCCGTCTTCCCAGCACTCGCTTTGTCATATAACGTCATATAACGCTTTGAAACTACTGACGGTCTTGGCCTCCACCACCTTCTCACTTAACTTGTTCCAACCGTCTACCACTCTATTTGCGAAGGTGAATTTTCTTATATTTCTTCGGCATCTGTGTTTAGCTAGTTTATATCTATGACCTCTTGTTCTTGAAGTGCCAGGTCTCAGGAAATCTTCCTGTCGATTTTATCAATTCCTGTTACTATTTTGTATGTAGTGATCATATCACCTCTTTTTCTTCTGTCTTCTAGTTTTGACATGTTTAATGCTTCTAACCTCTCTTCGTAGCTCTTACCCTTCAGTTCTGGGAGCCACTTAGTAGCATGTCTGCACCTTTTCCAGTTTGTTGATGTGCTTCTTAAGATTTGGGCACCACACAACAGCTGCATATTCTAGCTTTGGCCTAATAAAAGTCATGAACAATTTCTTTAGTATATCGCCATCCATGTAATTAAATGCAATTCTGAAGTTAGAAAGCATAGCATAGGCTCCTTGCACAATATTCTTTATGTGGTCCTCAGGTGATAGTTTTCTATCTAGAACCACCCCTAGATCTCTTTCTTTATCAGAATTCTTTAAAGATTTCTCACATAATATATAGGTTGTGTGGGGTCTATGTTCTCCTATTCCACATTCCATAACATGACATTTATTAACATTAAATTCCATTTGCCAAGTGGTGCTCCATATACTTATTTTGTCCAGGTCTTCTTGAAGGGCATGACAATCATCTAAATTTCTTATCCTTCCTATTATCTTAGCATCATCAGCAAACATGTTCATATAATTCTGTATACCAACTGGTAGATCATTTATGTAGACAATAAACATCACTGGTGCAAGAACTGAACCCTGTGGTACTCCACTTGTGACATTTCTCCATTCCGATACATTGCCTCTGATTACTGCCCTCATTTTTCTATCAGTCTGAACATTTTTCATCCATGATAGAAGCTTACCTGTCACCCCTCCAATATTTTCCAGTTTCCAGAACAACCTCTTATGTGGAACTCTGTCGAAAGCCTTTTTTAGGTTCAGATAGATGCAGTCAACCCAACCATCTCTTTCCTGTAATATCTCTGTGGCTTGATCATAGAAACTGAGTAAATTCGATACACAGGATCTTCCAGATCGAAAACCATACTGTCTGTCTGATATTATATCATTTCTCTCCAGGTGTTCTACCCATTTAGTTTTGATTAGCTTTTCCAATACTTTCACTATTACACTTGTCAATGATACAGGTCTATAATTGAGGGGGTCTTCCCTGCTGCCACTTTTGTAGATTGGAACTATGTTAGCCTGTTTCTACACGTCTGCTACGATTCCTGTACACAGGGATGCCTGAAAGATCAGGTGAAGTGGAATGCTGAGCTCAGATGCACATTCTCTCAGAACCCATGGTGAAACTCCATCTGGGCCAGCTGCTTTGTTCTTACCGAGCTCCTTTAGCATATTTTCCACTTCATCTCTAGGCACCTCTATCAGCTCTATGTTGTTCTCTGGAATTCTTATTGTGTCTGGTTCTCTGAAGATTTCATTTTGTACAAACACACTTTGGAACTTTTCATTTAATGTTTCACACATTTCCTTTTCATTTTCCATGAATCTGTTTCCCATTTTCAACCTCTGGATATTGTCCTTTACCTGCAATTTGTTGTTTATGAATTTGTAGAATAGGCCCGGTTCTGTTTTACATTTATCCGCTATCCCTTTTTCAAAATTTCTTTCTGCCTCTCTCCTTACTGCTGTATAGTTGTTTCTCGCATCTTTGTATCGCTGGTATGTTTGGGGGTTTGGCCTCTTCCTATACTGATTCCATTTTTGTGTCTTTTGGTCTCTTGCCCTCTCACAATTTCTGTCGAACCAATCCTGTTTTCTGGCCCTGCATCTCTGTTTTGGTATAAATTTTTTTGTGCCTTTATCATATATTTCACAAAACTTGACATACATCTCATTCACTTCCTTGCCTAGCATCAAGTCTGTCCAATTATACTCACTAAAAAAATTTCTAAGGTCACCATAATGTCCTCTCCTGAAGTCTGGTTTTTCAACTGCTTCAACCTCCTTATTTTCTTCCAGCTTATAACGCATTGCATACTTTATTCCCAAAAAGACATGGTCACTTTTACCCAAGGGAGGAAGGTACTGAATGTCAAATATCTCTTCCTCCTTCCTGGTAAATATCAAATCTAGCATGGAGGGAATGTCCCCTTTCCTCATCCTCGTAGCTTGTTTAACATGTTGATACAAGAATGTTTCCAGGATGAGGTCTACAAATTTACAGGTCCAAAAATCTTCTGTTTTAGCTTCAAATGCTTCCCAGTCTATGGATTTCAAGTTGAAGTCACCGACTATCAACAGTTGTGATCTATCGTTATCCGCTCTCGCTATAATCTCTCTCATTATTGTTATAAGACCTTCACGTTTACTATCTAGCTCCTCCTTTGACCATGTGCTGCTTGGCGGTGGACTATATGCATTTATTATCATTAGTTTATCATCCTCATGGCAGATCTCTAGTGCTATTATGTCAACTTCTTGTGGATTGGCAGTCATTATTTCGTTCACCTTTAGGTGTTCTTTCACCAGCACAGCAACGCCACCGCCTTTCCTAATTTTTCTGTCCCGTCTCCAAATTGAGTAGCCCCTTGGGAATATGACCTCATTTAAAATAGCATCTTCAAGTTTTGTCTCTTTTTTTTTTTTTGTCTTTGTGGCTGAGGACTTACGCTCTCGTGGCTTTTTGACTTCGGATTGGCTTGCAGAGGATGTAGAGGTGCTTGGGACCGTTTCTGGGTCTGGCATTTTAGTCTCGGCTGCTCGTGCGTCGTCTGCTCTTGTTGCTGTTTGCGTCGATCGTGAGAGAGGCATTGCTGCGGTTTTTCACTGCGCATTTCGCGTGTCGACAGGCTGTACTCGCTTCCTCCTTGGAATCTGCTTGGGCCATGGTTCTTAGATTGTCTTCTCCTATTCCTATGCTTTTTGAAACCTCTGCGGTTGAGTGTTATTCAGGCGACTTCTTCCTCTTGCCGCCTTATGTCTGAATTGTTGGTGCTCCGGGGGAACCGGGGGGGGTTCCTTCCAGGTGGAGTCTTGCCAGGGCTCGCGGTTCTGTTCGTTGAGTTACCACTTTCCATGTCTCCCGTTTGGGTTGAATCTGGCACCTCGCGTGTTCACACGCCTTACCTGGGTCGTGGTAGCCCGTCTGTATCTGTTAGGTGTTCGGGTGTTAGCTTACCTCAATGACTGACTGGTTTGTGTTTCCAGTCAGTCCGTGTGTCTGCTCGCCAAGGATTTGGTGCTTTCCTAGCTCGCCGGGTTCGGGTTCCTGGTGAACTGGAGGAAGTCCCATCTGGTTCTCTCCCAGGTTTAGTCCTGGCTGGGTTTTGTGTGGGACTCTTGGGCCACTTCCTTGTCTCTTCCTTTGGCGTCTCTCCTGCTGCTGCGGTCCCGCCTGTGCTTGTTTCTGGGGGTCTCCCGGGTCATCCGGCGGTTGCTCGAGGGTCTGTGCCGGAGCCTGAACTTTGCGATGTTGGTCTACCCGGCGGGTTGGGTTTGGCTTCGTCGGCTGTTCTGGTTCCTTTGGGGACATCCCTTCTGCCTCTCTTGCGATCGCTGGGTTCATCCCCCGAGGGCTTTGTGTCGGCTGCTGCGTCGCCAGCTTCCTCTTTGGGTTTTTCAGGGGTTCTGTGCCTTGGCGTCTACCCGAGCCCTCGCTCAATGTGTTCACAGACGCATCGTCTCTCAGCTGGGGCTTTGTGACCAGTGCTCACCAGGCCGGCCAGGGGCGGTGGGGTCCGTCTTTCCATCTGTCGGGCTCACAGCATGATGCGAGAGTTCGCGGCAGTGTGGTTTGCGCTTCGGAGGGTTCGGGTCAAATGCGGATCAACAATCCGGCTCCATTCGGCCTGCTCCCAGGTGGTTCATTGCCTGAACCGAGGGGGTTCGATGCGATCCTTGGCTCTTTGGGGTTGGTCGCTTCGGGTGACTCGTCTGCTGAATTCTCGGGCTTTGGCTCTCCTGGCGGTTCACGTCCGAGGGGTGTCCAATGTCCTAGCGAACAGCCTGTCCCAGTTCGTTTCCCCTGTCCACGGAATGGACGGTCGACGCCGGCTCATTCAGTTGGCTGCCCCAGACGTTCAGGCGCCCGGAGGTGGACCTCTTCGCGTCAGTATGGTCGAGGCGTCTTCCTGTATATGTGGTGCCCTTCCCCCGACTGTGAGGCTGTCGGGATAGATGCCTTTCGGCAGGACTGGTCGAGGTGGGGGTTCCTGTACCTCTTTTCCCCGGTTCAGCTGTTGCTCCAGGTTCTGGCTCGCTTGGAGACTTACAGGGGTGAGTAGTCCTCTTGGCCCCTTGGTGGCCGGCCCAGCCATGGTTTCAAGCGCTGCTTGCCCGGTGTCCGTACCCGGAGGTTTTTCCGCGGCTCTGCCTCTTTCAGGAAATCGGCCCGATCCGGTACGAGACTGGTTCGCTCTTCTCCTCGAGTCTTCGCGTTTGGTATTTTTGACTCGTTTTTATTAGGTTGAACGTTAGCACTGACTCTTTTGGGACCCATGGCGTGATATATAATAAAGTGGATCCTCGATTTACGATGGTACTGTTATCCGTTCCCAGAGACGTATCGTAAGTGGAAACGATTTTTCCCACAAGGAATAAAGGGATTTGAATTAATCCATTCCACACCCTCAAAAATATTAACTTAAAAATATATTTTATACTGAATACAATTTTTATACTGAACTACAATACAGTACTGTACATATATTTATCTTACCTTTATGGAGGACTCTTGATGGTGTATAGAAGATGGTGATGAGGGGGGGAGGAGGAGAGGTTACTGTTTGGACGGGGGGTCCCCTTCCATTGTGACATTAGGCAGTGAGGACTTCTCTGGGGTACACATTGGCACGTTTTGCCTGCTTACCACTAGGACCTGCTTCTGGCTCACTGCTTGATTTTCTCACTAGAAATCATTCCATTGAAGATTGTTTTTTCCTTCTTTGCAACATTTGTCTGTAATGAGGCATCACATTGTCATTAATAAGATCAATGCAGCGGCCTGCTACAGCTTTATCTGGGCGATTCTTTTCAGCAAAACTTTGCAGTTATTCACATACTGGACACATTTTCTTAATTAATGAGGAAGGGACATCCTCTCCTGCCGCCACCTCCTCCTCCCCAGAAGATTTGTTGTACTGCCTAGCTAGTTTAACAAGATGAGTACCATTTTCATGTTTACGAATGATCTCTTGTTTTTCCTCTAACGTCATTCTTACATGTGTTTTCATATGTTGAACCTTACCACTGACTTTCTTGGGACCCATGGCGTGATATATAATAATCAGTTTTATGTTGAAAAAGCAAAAAATCACCACAAAAATGGAATTTCTTATAAGCATGATCGTCACTAAGCGGGCGGCTCAAGTAAACTGAGGCAGGTCGGTCCACGTGACCGGGAACCATGCGCTCAGTCGACCCGAACATGTATCAACGAATATCGTTAGTCGAAGTAACTCAAAATTATCGTAAGTTGAGGTGCCTCTGTAATTACATTTATGTTCAAAAAACATAAAATCACCAAAATAATGGAATTTCTTACAAGCGTGATCATCAATAAGTGCACGGCTCTGGTAGACTGAGGCAGGTCTGCCCGCATGACCAGGAACCATGCTTTTGGTCGACCCGGACACGTATCAACGAATATCGTTGGTTGACGACATTATCGTAAGTCGAGTCGCATTTTCTGATCAAATTTATATCGTAACTCAAAATTATTGTAAGTCGGGGCAATCTTAAGTTGAGGTGTCACTGTACTTAGGTATGGTGGAAACGAGGAAGTTATACAAAATGCAAGGTACAAGACATATAACTGTAAATATAACTGATACTGTATCAACACAAGCGTGGCAGATTTTGAAAGTCCTTTACAATATGTATACAGTAGTTACCTAAGTGTAGTTACAGGATGAGAGCTACGCTCGTGGTGTCCCGTCTTCCCAGCACTCTAGCATATGTTTCATTACATTCAACGCTGGTTTTCTGTGGGGAGCCCCTTCGACTTCGCGGAGCTAACTACCCACAGAGGAAAAAACTAAGGGACATACCCAGGAGGCGGTCGCTGCCCACTCCTCAACTTGAAGTCGAGACAACTGGCTGCAACCGCCGATTCAAAGAAACACAGGCTCGACTAGGCCCAGGAACGTTCACAAGGTAACAAGCAGCCAGGACCCTGTTTGACCACCAAAAGCCCCGTGCCCGAATGTCAGCCCACGACATGTTGTAAAGGACGGCAGCAAGAGCAGCGAACTTACGAACGTCATGGGCATGGACGGGGATTGACTGCAGACTGGCTAACCTTAATAATTCTGTGGACGACCTGGGAGACCCACACCCGCGAACAGGGAAGAAGAGAAACCGGATCAACCCAAAGCGCGCCCTTGGACACAGAAGGTGCACAAATAACGGCGAAGAGCCACAACCGGACACAAAACATGATGCACCCCCTGCCTAACCAACGAAGCATCCAAAACCCAGGGACCCCTCCAGAAAGCAGCATTCTCATTCTATGCCAGAAAAGAAGGAGACCGCTGCAACGAACAAAACCATCACGAAGACCGAAAGAGCAGAAACCCCTGCGCCGGAGGAGAGCAAGAAGCTCACCAACCCGACCCCCAGAGTCTCAGGCGGCGCACAAGCAGGCCAGAGGTGAAACAATGCTCGAGACAGTTTGCAAAATGGTGCAGAAGTAACATCGATACTGAAAGGAAGCTTAAGCGGCTCCACCAGCACCGCTCAATGCGAGGCAACAGTGTTAGGCATAAGGTGACAGTCCTGGAACAACCAAGAGAGAAAGGACAACATGACCCTAACAGAAAGCGAAGTGCAACGACGAAGACGCAGGAAGAAACGGAAGGACCGCCAGGAAACTTCGTACTGCCGCCGAGACGTTAACAAGGAAGCCACCTGATCACCATAGAGATGATGATGAACTCGAGTCAAAAATGCCATACGCGAAGACTCGAGGAGAATGTCGAACCAGCCACGTGACGTTCTGGTTCGATCTGCTGGAAAAGGCAGAGCCGTGAGAAAACCTCCGGGTACGGACACCGAGCAAGCAGCGCCTGAAACCATGGCTGGGCTGGCCACCACGGTGCCAAGAGGACAACTCTCCCTTGGTAAGTTTTCAAGTGAGTCAGGACCTGGAGCAACAGCTGAACCGGGGAAAAGAGGTACAGGAATCCCCACCTCGACCAGTCCTGCCAAAAGGCATAGACCCCGATGGCCCTGCAGTCGGGGAAGGGCGCAACATACAGGGGGAAGGCGCCTAGACCATGCCGACGCAAAGAGGTCCACCTTGGGGCGACCGAACGTCCAGCAAAGCCAACAGAAGGAGTCGGCGTCGACCATCCATTTTATGGAGAGGGGAACGAAACGGGACAGGCCGTCGGCCAAGACGTTGGACACGCCCCTGCATGTGAATAGCCAGGAGAGCCAAACCCCGAGAACTCAGCAGACAAGTCACCCGAAGCGACCAGCGCCAAAGAGCCAAGGACCACATCGACCCCCCCCCTCCCACTGTTTAGACAATGAACCACCGGGGAGCAGTCTGAATGGAGCCGGATTGTTGATCCATGGGCAACCCGAACCTTCCGAAGAGCAAACCACACCACCGCGAACTCCCACACCGTGCTGTGGACTCAACGGAAGAACAGACCCTACTGTCCCTGGCCCGCCTGGTGAGCACCGGTCACAAAACCCCAGCCGAGAGTCGACGTGTCTGTGAACACATTGAGGGAGGGCTCGGGTAGCCGCCAAGGCACTGAACCCCGAAACACCCGAAGAGGAAGCCAGCGATGCAGCAGCCGACGCAAGGCCCCTGGGGTCTGAACCCAGCGATCGCGAGAGAGGTGGAAGGGACGTCTCCGAAGGAACCAGAACAGCCGACGAAGCCAAACCTGACCCGGCGGGTAGCGGGTAGTTCAGACTTGCACACAGACCCTCAAGCAACCGCTGGGTGACCCGGGAGCCCCCCAGAAACAGGCGCAAGCGGGACTGCAGCCACAGGAGAGACTCCGGAGGGAGAGACAAGGAAGCGGTCCGAGAGTCCCACACAAGACCCGGCCATGTTTGAACCTAGGAGGGAACCAAATGGGACTTCCTCCAGTTTACCAAGAACCTGAACTCGGCGAGCTGTGAAAGAACCAAATCCCTGGCTAGCAGACAACTGGACCGACCGGCTATGAGCTAAAACCAGCCAGTCGTCGAGGTAGGCCAACACCGAACACCTAAGAGACGCAGACGGGCCACAATGACCCATGTAAGGCATGTGAATATGCGAGGTGCCAGGTTCAATCCGAACAGGAGACAATGAAAGCGGTAACCTTAACGCCCCACAACAAACCCGAGCCAGTCCCTGATCCCCGGATGAATCGGGACGTGCCAATAAGTGTCCCTGAGGTCCAGGGACACCATCCAACCGCCTGGCTCCAACAGCAGTTGAACCTGGGATAGTGTACTCATCCGAAAGGAGGGGCAATGAACCCAGGGGTTCAAACGGGACAAGTCCAGAATGAACTGCAGGTCCGCACAGTCCCGTTTCGGTACTGGGAACAGGCGAGAAACCCATCTGAGGGATGTCGTCGTTTCGACCACGTCCAAGCAAACCCACTCCAAGTTTACCTGACAGAGCGCAAAGGAAGAGGCCTGCCCCGCCAGCCCTGAACTTTCTGAAGGAGGAGGGGCCACCCAACACTACCGCAGGTCAAAAGAAACTAACCGAAACGCCCACAAATCGTGGACCCAAGTGTGAGCGAACAGCGCAAGCCTCCCCCCCATCGCCCCATCAATCGGGTGTACTGCGAAAGGGCCGGCGCCCCTTATGAGACCCAGAACCTCGCACAGAGCAACCACCACACTGACCAGACGAAGGCGGGACAGAAGGTGGCGCCGAACCCGAACTGGGCACCTGTGGCCTATTACGACGAGAAAAACCCCAAGCCCTGGCACGACTCTTCCGGGAAGGCCCCCCCCCCCTCCCCTGGGCCCTTGGAGAACCAACAAGTCAGACATAGGTCGACAAGTAGCCGAAGCAGGCTAAATATACTGTTCCATGGCAGAATCTCAAAAAGCAGAGGACAAAAAGGCGTAGACATCCTAAGAGCCAGGGCCTAGGATGATTCCAGGGAGGAGGCAAGCACCGCCTGCCGACACGCGAGCCGGGAAGCATAGAACAGGGAATCTGCATCCTGCAGGATCGGCGCAAACAGCTTCAGCAAGGCAGCCGGCAGGCGGGCTGCCGAGCCCAAGGCACCAGACCCAGGGACGGCCCAAAGCGCCCCTACATCCTCCTCAAGCCAGACCGAAGACTACTCCAGGAGGGAAAAGAAACACAAGGCCGAATCGAAAATCGCTCTTGTTCTCTCGCATGTCCTCAGCAACCTGCGCAGTCGAGAGGGAGGGAACCTGCACATAAAGCTGCACCACGCTCACATCCCTGGGAAGGGCAGGGGCAAACAAGCACTCATTGAGGTGCTCCAGGTCACCCCCCAGGAAAACCTGAACTACCGTTGCAGCCTCGCGCCACTCAAGTGTGTGGGTACGGCAGAATGAATGCCAAGCCTCCAACACAAAGACAGGACAGTCCACTAGCCAGGACAACTCCGGAACCTCATAACGGACCCAGAAAGGGAACGAATTCCCAAACCTGAATGAAGACGCATCCATCACCTAGGCGTAATCCGAGTCACGCAGGAAGTAAGCCACAAGGGCTGACTGCACCGCAGAAGGTTGGATGCGAGAAGCTGAAAACCTACGGAAGGACGGAACCGACGCACCCAGGGGGACACGGAACCGAACTTGGGGGAGGGGCAGACACCAAATCCAATTCGTACGCAGAGGGGGGAAAAGAGAACCCCACTCCTTGTAACAACAAGCCTCGCTCAGAGGGTAGAAAAACTCAGGCAGGGTTCAGCGTGGCCTAAGGCCCCAAAGTCAGCCCCTCCGCCTCGGGATCCTCCTCCACAGGACCCGGGGTCGAGTCATCTCCCAAAGCACCGGCCTCAAACGACAAGGCCGGTGCCACCGTGTAAGCCGAACGGAAGGGGGTTCACTGGTAAGACCCGGTGGTGGCAGGGAGACTAGACTCGAATGCCTCCGTCGCCACACTGGAAGGGGCATTCCCGAGACTGCCCGAGCCTCTAGACCATTTAAACCCTGCTACATCTCCGAAACCCTCAGAAGCTTCGGGGCCGGAAGCAGGGGGGGGGGACCAGAACAAACCACAGGAGGGGAAGGACGAGGGGGGGGGGGGGCGGACTGAACCAAGGTTGAAGCAACTCCCACCCCCCAAGTCCGGGTCCCTATAAGCAAAACGGGGCAGCCGCTGGGCATCCGGGTGAGCAACCAACCGAGTGTGTTGCAACAACCTAAAACGCGCATGCAACGCCTGCGCTGCCTGTAACCTCATAAGATCATAACTAGACTGGGGTAAATTGAGTCACTAGGAAGCAGCAGAACTCACAAGACTCAGGGTAGAAAGTGTCACCGACCCAACAGTCAGCGTGATGGAGACAGTGAGGGTCGCCCTGAGACAAGGGGACCGAACAACCCTCAAACTCGCATGAAGCTAGGGGGGACCCCGGGGTCACATCCGTCGGACCCACGTACCCCCAGGGGTTTCCCAGGGCCCTGAGCGAGTAATGAGACTCAAGCCAAGGTAACCCCAGGCAGGGTACTGCTAACCAGCGCCCAAAACTACCAAGCAAACTCACTAAAGCTGCATCCCAGGGACATGTACACTCACAGGGACCTAGCAGGGGGCACCACCAGAGAAGAACCGTAATAGGTCAAGCACAAGTGGCCAAAAAGCCGGGCAGATCCCCGCACAAGACAAAAAGAAAAAGAAAACCCCGCAAGAGAAACCCCGATACCTGATATTATCTTCCTAGGTGACTTCAACTTGCCTAGTCTCAGGTGGAAAATAGCAAACAATAATATTATACCAGGAAATCTATCAGGACCTAACCAACCACAGATTAGAGAACTACTGTCTCCACTCGATCATTCGGACTATATGGAAAGGACCCCCAGCCGGATTATCACATTTTTCGGATAATGGTACTTTTTCACCTTCGAGTCCAAAAGTGACCATTTCCAACTATTTTTATACTACAAACAACATAATTTGATTTGCCTTACCACATACAATTATTAAATATTCAACTAGAAACCTCAACTTACCTTGTTGGTGTTCGTCTTCTTGATTGATGCCACACATCTTGAAGTTAAAAAGTCTTAACAATTTACGTAACCTATACTAACACAACACTAAAATGTACACTTAAAATTACTGTACAGTTCATTAAGCTAAGTT
This sequence comes from Procambarus clarkii, assembly GCF_040958095.1. NCBI lineage: Eukaryota > Metazoa > Arthropoda > Malacostraca > Decapoda > Cambaridae > Procambarus > Procambarus clarkii. The sequence goes on along the minus strand of NC_091225.1, from coordinate 12,553,339 downwards.
AGTTTTGACTGCCAGCTGCTGAAGCCTCACTAGTTAAAGGCATTTGGGTTGCCTGTGAGGGCTCACTTGTTGAAGGCGCTTGCTTGCACCTCACTTGTTGAAGCGCTTGCATGCCCTCACTTGTTGAAGGCGCTTGGCTTGCCTGTGATGCCTCGCTTGTTAAAGGCGCTTGCTTGCGCCTCACTTGTTGAAGGCGATTGACTTGCCTGTGGCACCTCACTTGTTGTAAGCGCTTGGCTTGCCTGTGGCGCCTCACTTGTTGAAAGCGCTTGGCTTGCCTGTGGCGCCTCACTTGTTGAAGGCGCTTGGCTTGCCTGTAGCGCCTCACTTGTTGAAGGCGCTTGGCTGCCTGTGACGCCTCACTGGTTGAACAACACGTAACTTGTCTTTAATTGCTAGGACAGTCTTCTTCCTCTTAACACTTCCAGAACGATTGATGCTGCTACCAGACATATTCTTGGCCAAAAATGTTCAAAGTTACTATGAAAACTAAGAAAGTTATTTAAAAAAATATTTTACTAATGGCGCAGCACTGTGAGGCCGCACTGGTTGAGGTGTATAACAGTGACTTGTCTTTAATTGTTAGGACAACTTTCTTCCTCTAAACACCTCCAGAACGACTGATGCTGCTACCAGACATAGTCTTGGCCAAAAATGTTCAAAGTTACTATGAAAATAAAAAGTTATGTAAAAAAATATTTCACTAATGGCGCAGCACTGTGTATAACACGAGGGACGGACGCACATGGGTTGACCAGTGTTGGACGGGTCCACTTGGGGTGGGGCAGCTATAGCACGTTACGTAGGCCACCAGGAGGAAAAAAATTCACAATATTTTTGAAGGAAACTTCAGCCTGTGCTCAATGCTTTTAGGAAACTTATTTGTTATTACATAATTACTAGTACTTATTTCATTTGTTTTTGGCTATGATTAATTGTTCTAAAATTAATGGTAATTCCTGTACCCAGGTGGTCCCTCCTGACGCACCCCTCCCACCCTCCCAACACCACCCACCCACCCCACCCCCTCCTCCACAGTGCGTCTAGAGCCACAGACGGGATTAATACGGTATGGCCGTAATTTCATCCGGCCAAACCAGCTTTTATCCGGTTCCTGTGGCCATTTTGGCCGGATATTGTGATAACTTTATCCGATCACGATTTTGGCCGTATAAGGGCGTTTTCCGGATGTTTGAATCCCGGATAATCGCAGGGTTACAGTACTTAGATTCTGTGACAAATTTTCACTCAATCAGCAGATATCGGAGCCAACGAGAAATGAAAATATTCTAGATCTGGTCTTTACGAACAATGAAGACATTATTAGAGACATTACGATATCAGATACCACATACTCAGATCACAAACTCATTGAAGTGCAAACGACCATCAATACTCAGAATAGACCTAAAACGTTGATAAAGCGAGAGGGGCTATTCAGTAAATTCAATTTTAATAATAAAAGGATAGACTGGGAGATAATAAACAGGGAACTTACAAACATTCCATGGGGAACTGTTCTAAGTAATACAAGTCCTACAGAAGGAATAGAAAAACTGACTTCAGAAGCGTATCAAGTCTGTCTGAAACATGTTCCTTTGAGGAAAGCCAGAAAGAGATCTAACGTAGAAAGAGAACGCAGACGACACTATAAACGCAGGAAAAAAATAACGGAACTGCTTATGCAGACACGAATTTCTCGTCAAAGAAGGAATAATTTAAATAGGGAGATTGAAGAAATCGAGCGGAAATTGAAACACTCATATGAAACTGAAGAAAGGCAGTTAGAACAGAAAGCAATTCAGGAAATAAAGAAAAATCCAAAATATTTCTTCTCATATGCGAAATCAAAAGCAAAAACCACTGCCAGTATTGGACCTATTTGTACAAGTGAAGGTTCATACACGGAGGATGACAAAGAAATTAGTGAAATCCTAAAAAAGCAGTATGAGGACATGTTTAGCACTCCAATAAACAACATGAAGGTGGAAGATCCAGACAATATCTTTATGCGGGATATTCAAACCCCTGTAAATATAACTGATATAAACACGAGCGCACTAAATTTTGAAAAAGAAATTGAAAACATGCCCATGCACTCGGCCCCAGGTCCAGACTCATGGAATTCAATATTTATAAAGAAATGCAAAGAGCCGGTAGCACAGGCACTCAGTATAGTGTGGAGGAAGAGCTTGGACACGGGGGAGATACCAGATGCACTTAAAGTAGCAGACATAGCCCCTCTACACAAGGGAGGGAGCAAAGCATTGGCAAAAAATTATAGACCAGTTGCACTAACATCGCACATCATAAAAGTATTTGAGAGAGTGATTAGGAGTCAGGTCACCAATTTCATGGAGACCAATGACCTTCACAACCCAGGCCAACATGGATTTCGAGTGGGAAGATCGTGCCTCTCACAGCTACTTGAGCACTACGACAAAGTCACTGAGGCATTAGAAGAAAAACAGAATGCTGATGTGATATACACGGACTTCGCAAAGGCTTTCGATAAATGTGACCATGGCGTGATAGCACACAAAATGAAGTCAATGGGAATAACCGGTAAAGTAGGACGATGGATACTCAGTTTTCTGTCAAACAGGACTCAGCGAGTAACGGTCAACCATATAAAATCTAGTCCAAGTGCAGTGAAAAGCTCTGTACCTCAGGGTACAGTACTTGCACCGCTGCTTTTCCTTATTCTCTTATCAGATATAGACAAAAATACAAGTCACAGCTTCGTATCATCCTTTGCAGATGACACAAAAATCAGTATGAAAATTACTTCGGCTGAGGACATTGAAAAACTTCAAGCTGATATTAATAAAGTTTTCGACTGGGCATCAGAAAATAACATGATGTTTAACAGTGATAAATTCCAGGTACTCAGGTACGGTAAAAATGAGGACCTTAAACATAATGCAGAGTACAAAACACAATCAAATGTACCCATAGTAGGAAAACAGCATGTAAGGGATTTGGGAATAATAATGTCTGACGACCTAACGTTTAAGGAGCATAACCAAGCAAATATTGCGACAGCCAGAAAAATGATAGGATGGATTACGAGAACTTTCAAATCCAGGGATCCCATCACAATGGTTGTACCCTTCAAGTCACTTGTGTTGTCCCGTCTTGAGTACTGCTCAGTACTCACTTCCCCCTTCAGAGCAGGAGAGATTGCTGAAATAGAGGGAATACAGAGAACATATACGGCACGCATAGACGCAATAAAGCACCTAAATTATTGGGATTGTCTCAAAGCCCTCCAAATGTACTCAATAGAAAGAAGACGAGAGAGATATCAAATAATATACACCTGGAAGATACTGGAGGGCCAAGTACCAAATCTACACAGTAAAATAACAACGTACTGGAGTGAACGATATGGAAGAAAATGTAGAATAGAACCAGTGAAGAGCAGAGGTGCCATAGGCACAATCAGAGAACACTGTATAAACATCAGAGGTCCGCGGTTGTTCAACGTCCTCCCAGCAAGCATAAGAAATATTGCCGGAACAACCGTGGACATCTTCAAGAGGAAATTAGATTTATTCCTCCAAGGAGTGCCAGACCAACCGGGCTGTGGTGGGTATGTGGGCCTGCGGGCCGCTCCAAGCAACAGCCTGGTGGACCAAACTCTCACAAGTCAAGCCTGGCCTCGGGCCGAGCTTGGGGAGTAGAAGAACTCCCAGAACCCTATCAACCAGGTATCAACCAGGTAAGAGGACAGCGTACCCTAGAGGAACTGAGCCGGCCACTAATCAGTGAAAACAAGCTACGCGGCGCCCCGAACCAGTGCACACTGCCTTTTACCCTTAGGTAAACAAGGGAAGCAAAACACCCAAGTACCCACCCAAGTTTGTGGGGCCTCGTAGCCTGGTGGATAGCGCGCAGGACTCGTAATTCTGTGGCGCGGGTTCGATTCCCGCACGAGGCAGAAACAAATGGGCAAAGTTTCATTCACCCTGAATGCCTCTGTTACCTAGCAGTAAATAGGTACCTGGGAGTTAGTCAGCTGTCCCGGGCTGCTTCCTGGGGGTGGAGGCCTGGTCGAGGACCGGGCCGCGGGGACACTAAAGCCCCGAAATCATCTCAAGATAACCTCAAGATAACCTAAAGGGCGGCCAGAAAACCGAGCAGTAAAACAGGCAGCAGAGACAGGACCCAAGTAACTTGTGGAAGTTAACCCCAAGCCCCAAGGGCAGTACTTACAGGGCACCTAGGGAAGGGAACCCTAGGCGCATGCAGACCGAGTACTGGAGAATAACTCCTGGCTCTCGCACCCCTAGAAGACAGCCACCACACTCAAAACACAGTGCTGAAACTATGTCTGGAGCCAGAGCACACGACCGGAGCCTCTAGCATCAGCCTAAGAACTGAAGGGTGGATAACCAGCGTGTGGGGTCTGGGGCTCCCCCTTCCCCCTCCCAGGGAGGAGGGAGCTGCGCAGACAGCGGTGTGATGATGTGTGACGTCATGATCGTTTTCTCGTTTCGTTTAGGGGAGTTCTGTCCACTTGTTCGGCTTTTGGTAGCAATATTTTCACCAGAATAGGGGATGGTTTTGGGATGCCTACCTTTCTGGGTGCCTGACCCGGTCGATGGCAGACATAGAATGCTTCCAACCACACGGGGGTTCCTATAGACCATTGCTCCCCTTGCCTCTTGTGAGGTGGCAAGATTTTGGCTCGTGGTCCCCGATAGGCCCATAGAACTCCATACACATGATTGATGTCAAAGTCTGACATTAGCATACCAGCCTAGTAAGCTCCGGGGAGTCGAAGGGGCTCCCCTCAGAAAACATCTAAATTATTGGGACCGTCTCAAAGCTCTCAAAATGTACTCTCTGGAAAGGAGACGAGAGAGGTATCAAATAATATATACTTGAAATATATTGGAGGCCCAGGTCTCAAATTCGCACAGTAGAATAACAACATACTGGGAAGGGAATGCAGAATAGAACCAGTGAAGAGTAGAGGTGCCATAGCCACAATCAGAGAACACTGAACATCAGAGGTTCACAGCTGTTCAACACCCCAGCAAGCATTATAAATATTGCTGGAACAAAGGTAGATGTATTCAAGAGGCACTTAGACACGTTCTTGCAAGAAGTGCCAGACCAACCAGGCTGTAGTGGATATATGGGCCTGCGGACTGCTCCAAGTGACAGCCTGTTGAACCAAGTTACCACAACTCGAGGCTGGCCTCAGGCTGGGCTCGGGGACAGAAAAACTCCTGAAACCCTCTCCATGTATGCACCAGGTATAACCTGTTCTACTCTGAATTGAACCTTGGTTTAATACGTAAAGTCAAGACGGAGGTTCAGAGTGTGTGGAGACTGGAATTACTATGAGTGGCCAAGAGTGTTCACCAGCAACAAACATGCGGACCCAGGAGCTATATGCACCCACAGTTTGGTCTAGAGGTACACTGAAGGCATAAACAGGTCTGTAGCATCTTCAAGTGAACCCTGAGAGAATTATGGGACCAAAGTAGATGTCCCTGGGCAACAAGAAGTTGGCCCATTATTGAGAGACTGAGAATCGGCCCCTCAGAGAAATAGTAATATTTATGCAGCAGTGAGGCGGTGGTGGAACACCGGTCTCTACTTTGTGGAAGGGAATTTTGAGGGGGGGGGGGGGAGGGAGGAGAAGAGTTACATCCCCGGGCAGTCGTGTGAGATCAGCCTAGATTAAGCGGCAGTTTGGGGCCCAGTGTTTTGAGCTGGAGGCAGCCATGTGAGGGCTGGTCTACAAGGCTGGCAAAGTCCCACACCTCTCCATGCATAGCCCCACCCCTCTCCACACACAGCCCCACCCCTCTCCACACTCAGCCCCACCCCCTCTCCACACACAGCCCCACCCCTCTCCACACTCAGCCCCACCCCCTCTCCACACTCAGCCCCACCCCTCTCCACACACAGCCCCACCCCTCTCCACACACACAGCCCCACCCCTCTCCACACACACAGCCCCACCCCTCTCCACACTCAGCCCCACCCCTCTGCACACACACAGCCCCAACCCTCTCCACACTCAGCCCCATCCCTCTCCACACACACACAGCCCCACCCCTCTCCACACACACACAGCCCCACCCCTCTCCACACACACAGCCCCACCCCTCTCCACACACACACAGCCCCACCCCTCTCCACACACACAGCCCCACCCCTCTCCACACACACACAGCCCCACCCCTCTCCACACACACACAGCCCCACCCCTCTCCACACACAGCCCCACCCCTCTCCACACACACAGCCCCACCCCTCTCCACACACAGCCCCACCCCTCTCCACACACACAGCCCCACCCCTCTCTACACACACACAGCCCCACCCCTCTCCACACACACAGCCCCAACCCTCTCCACACACAGCCCCACCCCTCTCCACACACACAGCCCCAACCCTCTCCACACACAGCCCCACCCCTCTCCACACACACACAGCCCCCATCCCTCTCCACACACAGCCCCATCCCTCTCCACACACAGCCCCACCCCTCTCCACACACAGCCCCACCCCTCTCCACACACACAGCCCCACCCCTCTCCACACACAGCCCCACCCCTCTCCACACACACACAGCCCCCATCCCTCTCCACACACAGCCCCATCCCTCTCCACACACAGCCCCACCCCTCTCCACACACACAGCCCCACCCCTCTCCACACACACACAGCCCCACCCCTCTCCACACACACAGCCCCAACCCTCTCCACACACAGCCCCACCCCTCTCCACACACACAGCCCCACCCCTCTCCACACACAGCCCCACCCCTCTCCACACACACAGCCCCAACCCTCTCCACACACACAGCCCCACCCCTCTCCACACACACAGCCCCACCCCTCTCCACACACAGCCCCACCCCTCTCCACACACACAGCCCCAACCCTCTCCACACACACACAGCCCCAACCCTCTCCACACACACACAGCCCCACCCCTCTCCACACACACAGCCCCACCCCCTCTCCACACACACAGCCCCAACCCTCTCCACACACACACAGCCCCAACCCTCTCCACACTCAGCCCCACCCCTCTCCACACACACACAGCCCCACCCCTCTCCACACACACAGCCCCACCCCTCTCCACACACACAGCCCCAACCCTCTCCACACACACAGCCCCACCCCTCTCCACACACACAGCCCCACCCCTCTCCACACACACAGCCCCATCCCTCTCCACACACACAGCCCCACTCCTCTTCACACACACAGCCCCTTCCCTCTCCACACACACAGCCCCACCCCTCTCCACACACACAGCCCCACCCCTCTCCACACACAGCCCCACCCCTCTCCACACACACAGCCCCAACCCTCTCCACACACACACAGCCCCAACCCTCTCCACACACACTCAGCCCCAACCCTCTCCACACTCAGCCCCACCCCTCTCCACACACACAGCCCCACCCCTCTCCACACACACACAGCTCCACCCCTCTCCACACACACACAGCCCCACCCCTCTCCACACACACAGCCCCACCCCTCTCCACACACACACACACACAGCCCCACCCCTCTCCACACACACACACACACAGCCCCACCCCTCTCCACACACACAGCCCCACCCCTCTCCACACACAGCCCCACCCCTCTCCACACACACAGCCCCATCCCTCTCCACACACAGCCCCACCCCTCTCCACACACAGCCCCACCCCTCTCCACACACACAGCCCCATCCCTCTCCACACACAGCCCCACCCCTCTCCACACACACAGCCCCAACCCTCTCCACACACACAGCCCCACCCCTCTCCACACACACAGCCCCACCCCTCTCCACACACACACAGCCCCACCCCTCTCCACACACACACAGCCCCACCCCTCTCCACACACACACAGCCCCACCCCTCTCCACACACACAGCCCCACCCCTCTCCACACACACACACACACAGCCCCACCCCTCTCCACACACACACAGCCCCACCCCTCTCCACACACACACAGCCCCACCCCTCTCCACACACACAGCCCCACCCCTCTCCACACACACCAGCCCCACCCCTCTCCACACACACACAGCCCCACCCCTCTCCACACACACAGCCCCACCCCTCTCCACACACACAGCCCCACCCCTCTCCACACACACACACAGCCCCATCCCTCTCCACACACACACACAGCCCCACCCCTCTCCACACGCAGCCCCACCCCTCTCCACACACACACACACACACACACACACACATCCCCACCCCTCTCCACACACACACAGCCCCCACCCCTCTCCACACACAGCCCCATCCCTCTCCACACACAGCCCCATCCCTCTCCACACACAGCCCCATCCCTCTCCACACACACAGCCCCATCCCTCTCCACACACAGCCCCATCCCTCTCCACACACACAGCCCCATCCCTCTCCACACACAGCCCCATCCCTCTCCACACACAGCCCCACCCCTCTCCACACACACAGCCCCATCCCTCTCCACACACAGCCCCATCCCTCTCCACACACACAGCCCCATCCCTCTCCACACACAGCCCCATCCCTCTCCACACACACAGCCCCACCCCTCTCTACACACAGCCCCACTCCTCTCCACACACACACAGCCCCATCCCTCTCCACACACACAGCCCCATCCCTCTCCACACACAGCCCCATCCCTCTCCACACACAGCCCCATCCCTCTCCACACACACAGCCCCACCCCTCTCCACACACAGCCCCACTCCTCTCCACACACACACAGCCCCAACCCTCTCCACACACAGCCCCAACCCTCTCCACACACACACAGCCCCACTCCTCTCCACACACACAGCCCCATCCCTCTCCACACACACAGCCCCACCCCTCTCCACACACAGCCCCACTCCTCTCCACACACACACAGCCCCAACCCTCTCCACACACACAGCCCCATCCCTCTCCACACACACAGCCCCACCCCTCTCCACACTCAGCCCCCACCCCTCTCCACACTCAGCCCCCACCCCTCTCCACACACACACAGCCCCACTCCTCTCCACACACACAGCCCCATCCCTCTCCACACACAGCCCCATCCCTCTCCACACACAGCCCCATCCCTCTCCACACACACAGCCCCATCCCTCTCCACACACACAGCCCCACCCCTCTCCACACACAGCCCCACCCCTCTCCACACACACACAGCCCCACCCCTCTCCACACACACAGCCCCAACCCTCTCCACACACACAGCCCCACCCCTCTCCACACTCAGCCCCCACCCCTCTCCACACTCAGCCCCCACCCCTCTCCACACACACAGCCCCACCCCTCTCCACACACACACAGCCCCATCCCTCTCCACACACACAGCCCCAACCCTCTCAACACTCAGCCCCACCCCTCTCCACACACAGCCCCAACCCTCTCCACACACACACAGCCCCAACCCTCTCCACACTCAGCCCCACCCCTCTCCACACACACACAGCCCCACCCCTCTCCACACTCAGCCCCCACCCTCTCCACACACACAGCCCCACCCCTCTCCACACACACAGCCCCAACCCTCTCCACACACACAGCCCCACCCCTCTCCACACAGCCCCACCCCTCTCCACACACACAGCCCCAACCCTCTCCACACACACAGCCCCAACCCTCTCCACACACACAGCCCCACCCCTCTCCACACACAGCCCCACCCCTCTCCACACACACAGCCCCAACCCTCTCCACACACACTCAGCCCCACCCCTCTCCACACACACAGCCCCACCCCTCTCCACACACACAGCCCCACCCCTCTCCACACACACAGCCCCAACCCTCTCCACACACACTCAGCCCCACCCCTCTCCACACACAGCCCCACCCCTCTCCACACACACAGCCCCACCCCTCTCCACACACACAGCCCCAACCCTCTCCACACACACTCAGCCCCACCCCTCTCCACACACAGCCCCACCCCTCTCCACACACACAGCCCCACCCCTCTCCACACACACAGCCCCACCCCTCTCCACACACACAGCCCCACCCCTCTCCACACTCAGCCCCACCCCTCTCCACACACACAGCCCCAACCCTCTCCACACTCAGCCCCACCACTCTCCACACACACAGCCCCAACCCTCTCCACACTCAGCCCTATCCCTCTCCACACACAGCCCCACCCCTCTCCACACACACACAGCCCCAACCCTCTCCACACACACAGCCCCAACCCTCTCCACACACAGCCCCACCCCTCTCCACACTCAGCCCCACCCCTCTCCACACTCAGCCCCATCCCTCTCCACACTCAGCCCCACCCCTCTCTACACTCAGCCCCACCCCTCTCCACACACATACGTTTGCAAGCACACACGCATGCACACACGCACGCACACACACACACACACAAAGTCCTGTCAGGCTAGAAAGGATTAACACCTTTCCTGGAAATGGGATAAGACCTCACTTATAATCCACCCCCTCTCTTTCCCCGCCACCTTACTAACCTAATACACTCCCCCCCCCACTCCCCTCACTCTCTCTCTCTATCTCTCTCTCTCCTTCTTTCCCGATCTCCCTCTCTCCTCCTCTCTTCCTCTCTCCTCCTCCTCTCCTCCTCCTCTCCTCTCCTCCTCCTCACTCCCCTCTCCCTCTCCTTTCCCCCCCCCATCCCACACACACACTAAGTAGTACTAAGGAAGAAGTACTAAGGAATGCTAGAAAATTACAAAGTGATGAGGATGGGAAAGTGTGGTCGTTAAGAAGAGATCTTTCAAAAGAAGATAGGGAGAAGCTTAAACTGAACCTCGCCGAGGCAAAATGTTTAAATGAGAGCAGGAATGAAGAAGAAATCAATTCTTTTTTCTACAAAGTGGTAGGGGTAGGCAGACCAGTAAAGTGGTACATAAAGGCAAACCAATAAAATCATTAGAGAGAGGGGGAGTGAAAAATAAGAAGAGGGGGAACAAGTTCCTGAAGATTGCATACACCAGAATAGATGGAGTAAGATCGAAGATACTGGAGTCAAGTGATGTAATACAGCTGCAGACACCAGACACTGTTGTACTCACGGAGACAAAACTTGAAGATGTTATTTTAAATGAGGTCATATTCCCAAGGGGTTACTCAATTTGGAGAAGGGACAGAAAAATTAGGAAAGGTGGTGGCGTTGCTGTGCTGGTGAAAGAACACCTAAAGGTGAACGAAATAATGACTGCCAATCCACAAGAAGTTGACATAATAGCACTAGAGATCTGCCATGAGGATGATAAACTAATGATCATAAATGCATATAGTCCACCGCCAAGCAGCACATGGTCAAAGGAGGAGCTAGATAGTAAACGAGAAGGTCTTCTAACAATAATGAGAGAGATCATAGCGAGAGCGGATAACGATAGATCACGATTGTTGATAGTCGGCGACTTCAACTTGAAATCCATAGACTGGGAAGCATATGAAGCTAAAACAGAAGATTTTTGGACCTGTAAATTTGTAGACCTCATCCTGGAAACATTCTTGTATAAACATGTTAAACAAGCTACGAGGATGAGGGAAGGGACGTTCCCTCTATGCTAGATTTGATATTTACCAGGAAGGAGGAAGAAATATTTGACATTCAGTACCTTCCTCCCTTGGGTAAAAGTGACCATGTCTTTTTGGGAATAAAGTATGCAGTGCATTATAATCTGGAAGAAAATAAGAAGGTTGATGCAATTGAAAAACCTGACTTTAGGAGAGGACATTATGGCAACCTTAGAAAAAATTTTAGTGAGTATAATTGGACAGACTTGTTGCTAGGCAAGGAAGTGAATGAGATGTATGTCAAGTTTTGTGAAATATATGATAAAGGCACAAAAAAATTTATACCAAAACAGGATTGGTTCAACAGAAATTGCGAGAGGGCCAGAGACCAAAAGACAGAAAAATGGAATCAGTACAGGAAGAGGCCAAACCCCCAAACATACCAGCGATACAAAGATGCGAGAAACAACTACACGGCAGTGAGGAGAGAGGCAGAAAGAAATTTTGAAAAAGGGATTGCAGACAAATGTAAAACAGAACCAGGTCTATTCTATAAATTCAAAAACAACAAATTGCAGGTAAAGGATAATATTCAGAGGTTGAAAATGGGAAATAGATTCACGGAAAATGAAAAGGAAATGTGTGAAACATTAAACGAAAAGTTCCAAAGTGTGTTTGTACAAAATGAAATCTTCAGGGAACCAGATACAATAAGAATTCCAGAGAACAACATAGAGCACATAGAGGTGTCTAGAGACGAAGTGGAAAAAAATGCTCAAGGAGCTAAATAAGAACAAAGCAGTTGGTCCAGATAGAGTTTCACCATGGGTTCTGAGAGAATGTGCACCTGAGCTCAGCATTCCACTTCAACTGATTTTTTAGGCATCCCTGTTTACAGGAGTTGTAGCTGATGTGTGGAAAAAGGCTAACATTGTTCCAATCTACAAAAGTGGAAGCAGGGAAGACCCCCTTAATTATAGACCTGTATAATTGTAATTGACAAGTGTAATATTCAAAATATTGGAAAAAATAATTAAAAATAAATGGGTAGAACACCTGGAGAGAAATGATATAATATCAGACAGACAGTATGGTTTTCGATCTGGAAGATCCTGTGTATCGAATTTACTCAGTTTCTATGATCGAGCAACAGAGATATTACAGGAAAGAGATGGTTGGGTTGACTGCATCTATCTGGACCTAAAAAAGGCTTTTGACAGAGTTCCACATAAGAGGTTGTTCTGGGAACTGGAAAGTATTGGAGGGGTGACAGGTAAGCTTCTAACATGAATGAAAAATTTTCTGACTGATAGAAAAATGAGGGCAGTAATCAGAGGCAATGTATCAGACTGGAGAAATGTCAGAAGTGGAGTACCACAGGGTTCAGTTTTTGCACCAGTGATGTTTATTGTCTACATAAATGATCTACCAGTTGGTATACAGAATTATATGAACATGTTTGCTGATGATGCTAAGATAATAGAAAGGATAAGAAACTTAGATGATTGTCATGCCCTTCAAGATGACCTGGACAAAATAAGTATATAGAGCACCACTTGGCAAATGGAATTTAATGTTAATAAATGCCATGTTATGGAATGTGGAATAGGAGAACATAGACCCCACACAACCTATATATTATGTGAGAAATCTTTAAAGAATTCTGATAAAGAAAGAGATCTAGGGGTGGTTCTAGAAAGAAAACTATCACCTGAGGACCACATAAAGAATATTGTGCGAGGAGCCTATGCCACGCTTTCTAACTTCAGAATTGCTTTTAAATACATGGATGGCGATATACTAAAGAAATTGTTCACGGCTTTTGTTAGGCCAAAGCTAGAATATGCAGCGGTTGTGTGGTGCCCATGTCTTAAGAAGCACATCAACAATCTGGAAAAGGTGCAAAGATATGCTACTAAATGGCTCCCAAAACTGAAGGGCAAGAGCTACGAGGAGAGGTTAGAGGCATTAAATTTGCCAAAACTAGAAGACAGAAGAAAAAGAGGTGATATGATCACTACATACAAAATAGTTACAGGAATTGATAAAATCGACAGGGAAGACTTCCTGAGACCTGGAATTTCAAGAACAAGAGGTCATAGATTTAAACTAGCTAAACACAGATGCCGAAGAAATATAAGAAAATTCACCTTCGCAAATAGAGTGGTAGACGGTTGGAACAAGTTAAGTGAGAAGGTGGTGGAGGCCAAGACCGTCAGTAGTTTCAAAGCATTATATGACAAAGAGTGCTGGGAAGACGGGACACCACGAGCGTAGCTCTCATCCTGTAACTACACTTAGGTAATTACACTTAGGTAATTACACATACACACACACACACACACACACACACACACACACACACACACACACACACACACACACACACACACACACACACACACACAAAGCACAAGAGGGAAAGGGAAAGAGCACAAGAAGTTAACCCAGATGTAATCGGACTCACTGAAACAAAACTCTCTGGAATCATAACGAATGCCGTGTTTCCCCAGGAGTACACAGTAATAAGGAAAGAGAGGGAAGGTAGGGGAGGAGGCGGAGTGGCCCTACTCATGAGAAAGGAATGCAGTTTTAAGGAGATGGCCATCCTGGGCTATGAGGAGTTCAGAGACTACATAGCCAGGCACCATAACAATGGGAGGACCAAGAATAGTAGTAGTAGTAATATACAACCCTCCACCAAATGACAGAAGACCCAGTCAAGAGTATGAAAACAACAACATGGCAGTTAACACTATAATTGAGAGAGCAGCCTCTGCTGCCTGTAGAAATAGATCCCACCTGCTCATAATGGGCGACTTCAATCACGGAAAGATTGACTGGGAGAACAAGGAACCGCATGGAGGCGAGGATACGTGGAGAGCCAAACTATTGGAGGTGGTGACAAGCCACTTTTTAACCCAGCATGTCGGAGAACCCACAAGGATGAGAGGCAATGACGAACCAGCGAGACTCGACCTGGTCTTCACTCTGAACGACTCCGACATAAGAGAAATCAGTTTTGAGGACCCAGTAGGAATGAGCGCCCACAGTGTATTGGTGTTTGAGTACCTGATTGAAGAAGGGTTATTGAACTCGAGGAGGGATACCAAAACCAAAAGGTTAGCATACCGAAAGGGAAACTATGAGGAGATAAGAAAATTCCTAACAGAAATAGCATGGGAAACAGAGCTCAGGGGAAAGACGGCCCAAGATATGATGGATTACATCACGCAGAAGTGCAAGGACGCAGCAAACAAGTTTGTCCCAGTCCAAAAGGAAAACAGAGAAATGAAAATGAGAAACCCATGGTTTAATCAGAGATGTAGGCTAGCTAAGCAGCAAAGTAAAAGGGCATGGAGAAACTATAGGAATAACAGGACACTGGAGAGCAGAGAAAGGTACCAGAATTCCAGGAACGAATATGTCAGGATGAGAAGAGAGGCAGAAAGACAATACGAAAATGACATCGCAAGCAAGGCAAAGACTCAGCCTAAATTGTTGCATAGCCACATTAGGAGAAAAAACAACAGTAAAGGAACAGGTTATGAAATTAAGGATAGGGGCGGAAGGATTCACTACAAATGACAAGGAAGTGTGTGAGGAATTGAATAAGAAATTCCAGGAGGTCTTCACCTTAGAGCAAGGAGAAATTCCAGAGGTAAGTGAGGGAATAGCTAACCAGGAACCACTGGAAGAGTTTGAGATTACCAGTGGGGAAGTAAGGAAGTGTTTACTAGAGTTGGAGGTGACGAAGGCTATAGGCCCAGATGGAATCTCCCCTTGGGTTCTAAAGGAAGGAGCAAGAGAACTGTGCCTACCACTCTCCATAGTGTATAACAAATCACTGGCAACAGGGGAACTGCCAGATATTTGGAAAGCAGCTAACGTAGTCCCGATATACAAGAAAGGGGATAGACAGGGGGCACTGAACTACAGGCCAGTGTCCCTAACCTGCATACCATGCAAGCTGATTTAGAAGATTGAGCGAAAAAAACTAGTGGAGCATCTGGAGCGAAGGAACTTTGTAACACAGCATCAACATGGGTTCAGGGATGGCAGGTCCTGCCTCACAGGGTTACTTGAATTCTACGACCAGGCAACAAAAATAAGGCAAGAAAGAGAAGGGTGGGCAGACTGCATATTTTTGGATTGTCAGAAAGCCTTTGATACAGTGCCACACAAGAGGCTAGTGCGAAAGTTGGAGATGCAGGCTGGAGTGAAAGGGAAGGTACTCCGGTGGATAGAGGAGTACCTAAGCAACAGGAGACAACGAGTCTGTGTGAGGGGTGAGGTCTCAGATTGGCGAGACGTCACAAGTGGAGTCCCGCAGGGGTCAGTCCTTGGACCTATACTGTTTCTGGTATATGTAAATGATCTCCCAGAGGGTATAGATTCGTTCCTCTCAATGTTTGCCGACGATGCAAAAATTATGAGGAGGATTGAAACAGAGGATGATAGTAGGAGGCTACAAGATGACCTGGATAGATTGAGTGAATGGTCCAACAAATGGCTGTTGAAGTTCAACCCAAGTAAATGCAAAGTAATGAAACTAGGCAGTGGAAACAGGAGGCCAGGCACAGGATACAGAATAGGAGATGAAGTACTTAATGAAACAGACAGAGAGAAAGATCTAGGAGTTGATATCACAATAAACCTGTCTCCTGAAGCCCACATAAAGAGAATAACGTCTGCGGCATATGCGAGGCTGGCTAACATCAGAACGGCATTCAGGAACCTGTGTAAGGAATCATTCAGAATCTTGTACACCACATATGTAAGACCAATCCTGGAGTATGCGGCCCCAGCATGGAGCCCGTACCTTGTCAAGCACAAGACGAAGCTGGAAAAAGTCCAAAGGTATGCACTAGACTAGTCCCAGAACTAAGAGGCATGAGTTATGAGGAAAGGCTGCGGGAAATGCACCTTACGACACTGGAAGACAGAAGAGTAAGGGGGGACATGATCACAACCTACAAAATCCTCAGGGGAATCGACCGGGTAAACAAGGATGAACTATTCAACACTGGTGGGACGCGAACAAGGGGACACAGGTGGAAGCTGAGTACCCAAATGAGCCACAGAGACGTTAGAAAGAACTTTTTCAGTGTCAGAGTAGTTAGTAAATGGAATGCACTAGGAAGTGATGTGGTGGAGGCTGACTCCATACACAGTTTCAAATGTAGATATGATAGAGCCCAGTAGGCTCAGGAACCTGTACACCTGTTGATTGACGGTTGAGAGGCGGGACCAAAGAGCCAAAGCTCAACCCCCGCAAGCACAATTAGGTGAGTACACACACACACACACACACACACACACACACATATACACACGCGCACACACACGCGCACGCACACGCGCACGCACACGCGCACGCACACGCACATGCACACGCACATGCACATGCACACACACACACATGCACACACACACACACACACACACACACACACACACACACACACACACACACACACACACACACACACACACACACACACACACACACTCACTCACACTCACACACACTCTGGGGTTAGTGAAGACTAACAAACGCTAGGGAAAAGAAAAGGGATCAAGCAGGATGGTAAGAAAACAGAACACAGGTGGAGGAGAGGAACAGGACGAGCCATACATGGAGATGACTGTTCGCGCATGGAGGGAAATCAATGAGGAACTGAAAGACATTAGAGGACTCATAAATAAACTGCAGAATGAACTAAAGGCAGCGCAAGAGGAGATAACAAACTTAAAAACAGGATCTCCTCAGACTGTTGCCCAGGGGACCAACCCCCAGGTACCAGGAGATGCAGCAATGGCAGGGACCCCTACAATGGGTGCCACCTTTGATGAAATGCTGAAGAGCCCAGGAGCAATGGCTACAGTCAAGGAAGTTGTAATGAAAGTAGTAACCTCACAGGAGGCAGCTAGATGCACGAGCCAGTTACTGAAAAGGAAGAGAGCTGTAGTAGTGATAGGTGTTAAGGAACAAGAGGGTTCCACAAGGGAAGAATGGAGGTCTAAGGACAAAGCTGCAGTGGCAAGGATACTAATGGAGATAGGTCTGGAAGGGGCTGAAACAGACATAGAAAAGTTTTTCCGGATTGGCCAGTACAACAAAGACAAAGACCGGTTGATCAAGGCAATGCTCAAAAACGAGTGCATCAAAGAGGACATACTAGCAAAAAAGAGCAAACTGATATATGTAAAGAATTACAGACAGGTATTCCTTCAGAGGAACATGACCAGGACAGAGGTAATACAGGCAGCAGATGCAAGGAAAAGGCGCAGGCAGAGGGAAAGGAGCCAGGGAACCTCAACCCCCAACCCAGCAATCCCAGGGGGGGAGTGTGGAACCCCAACCCAGCACCTCGGGAACCCCAGACGGGACTGCAACATCCCAACTCGCCACCCTATAGGTGGGGTGTTCCACCATTCCACCCAATTCCACCCTCCCTTCCTACCCCGAGTACCCACTTCCCTCCCACCCCCTGGTCTTCCTCCTGCCCCAAGCCGGCCCAGACACGAACTAAGTCCTCCATCCCCCACCCCAGTTCTAACCCATCCTCCCCCTGCCCCTCCTTCCCCCCCACCCCCACCTCCCTCAGAACCCCTGGTAACTACCCCACAGGAGGATGAGCCTACCCAAGCAGCAATGCCCCTGGAACAGCTTCCTGCACTAGTGGGGAGGGAGGGTGAAAATGGACATAGGAAAGTGAGCTTCAAGGTAATGTACTCAAACATCGATGGGATTACCAACAAAGCAAGTGAACTGGCAGAAAGGGCGCAGGAAGAAAACCCAGATGTAATAGGACTCAAAGAAACAAAATTGTCAGGGGTCATAACAAATGCTGTATTTCCAAAGGACTTTTATATATTAAGGAAAGAGGGAGATGAGGAGGAGTCGCTCTGCTGATAAGGAAGGACTGGAGCTTTGAAGAGATGGAAATTCCGGGCTGCGACGGATTCAGAGATTACATAACAGGAACTATGACAATGGGTGGACCTAAGATAACAGTGGCAGTCATTTACAACCCTCCATTAAATGACAGAAGACCTAGACAAGAGTTCGATAGAAACAACATGGCTACCATTAACATAATAGAGCAGCTTCAGTTGCCTGCAGGAATGGATCCAGACTCTTAATCATGGCCGATTTCAACCATGGAAAGATAGACTGGGAGAATGGGGACCCACATGGAGGTGAAGACACATGGAGATCTAAACTTTTGGAAGTGAGTACAAGGAACTTTCTGAGCCAACATGTCAAGGGGCCCCACAAGAATGAGAGGAAATGACGAACCAGCTAGACTCTACCTGATTTTCACCTTAAATGACTTGGAAATAAGGGAAGTCAAATATGAAGCCCCAATAGGAATGAGTGACCACAGTGCATTGATATTTGAGTATCTGGTAGAAGTAGGGATAACCTATCCAAGGATGGGATTGGAAGGAAAAAGACTAAATTACCGAAGAGGAAAATATGACGAGATGAGGAACTTCCTAATGGGAATACCATGGGAAACAGAACTCAGAGAAAAGACTGTACAGGATATGATAGATTATGTCACTCAGCAGTGTCAGGAGGCTGCAGACAGGTTTATCCCAGTCCAAAAAGTGAAAAATGAAAAGCAACAGAAGAATCCGTGGTTCAACCAGGAATGTACCAGGGCAATTGAGTAAAAGAACATGGCGAAACTACAGAAATGAGTACATCAGAGTGAGGAGAGAAGCAGAGAAGCAGAGAGGTAGTATGAAAATAACATCGCGAGTAAAGCTAAGACCCAACCAAAACTGCTCCACAGCCACATCAGGAGGAAAACAGCAGTGAAGGAAGAAGTGATGAAACTGAGAAAAGGGAAGAACAGATACACAGAGAATGACAAAGTGGTGTGTGAAGAACTCAACAAGATATTCCAGGAGGTTTTCACAATAGAACAAGGAGAGGTCCTTGCACTAAATGACGAGACAAACCGAACAACCTTGGAGGAAATTTACCTCACCAGTGATGAGGTCAAAAGGAATCTGTTGGAGCTGAATGTGTCAAAGGCTGTTGGGCCTGACAGAATTCTACCATGGATTCTAAAAGAAGGTGCAGAAGCACTAAGTGTGCGACTCTCTATGGTGTACAACAGGTCACTGGAAACGGGAGACCTTCCGGAAAGCTGGAAGACAGCTAATGTAGTCCCAATTTACAAAAAGGGTGACAGGCAAGAGGCACTGAACTACAGGCCAGTTTCCTTAACTTGTATACCATGCAAGGTGATGGAGAAGATTGTGAGAAAAAGGCTGGTAGAGCATTTGGAGGGAAACAGCTTTGTAAAACACCACCAGCATGGGTTCAGAGATGGTAAATCGTGCCTCACAGGCCTAATAGAATTCTATGACCAAGCAACACAAATTAGGCAGGAAAGAGAAGGGTGGGCAGACTGCAATTTCTTGGACTGTCAGAAAGCTTTTGACACAGTACCTCACAAAAGGCTGTTACAAAAGTTGGAGCAGCAGGCTGGAGTAAAAGGTAAGGTGCTCCAGTGGATAAGGGAGTATCTAAGCAATAGGAAACAGCGAGTAACGGTGAGGGGGGGAGGGGAGACATCAGAGTGGCGAGATGTCACCAGCGGGGTTCCACAGGGCTCTGTACTCGGACCCATCCTGTTTCTAGTATATGTAAACGACCTTCCAGAGGGTATAGACTCATTCCTGTCAATGTTTGCTGACGATGCAAAAATTATGAGAAGAATCAAAACAGATGAAGATAGACAGAGACTACAGGACGACCTGGACAAACTGGAGGAATGGTCTAGAAAATGGCTGCTAAAGTTCAAATCAGGAAAGTGTAAAGTAATGAAATTATGTGAAGGGAGCAGAAGACTGAACACAAGGTACCATTTGGGAGGTGAAATCCTACAAGAGTCAAATAGAGAGAAAGATCTGGGGGTCGATATCACACCGAACCTGTCCCCAGAGGCCCACATCAAAAGGATATCATCAGTGGCATATGCTAGACTGGCCAATATAAGACTGCCTTTAGAAACTTGTGTAAGGAATCGTTCAGGACCTTGTATACCACTTATGTAAGACCAATCCTGGAGTATGCAGCTCCAGCCTGGAGTCCATACCTAGTTAAACACAAGACGAAGTTAGAGAAGATTCAGAGGTATGCCACCAGACTGGTCCTGGAACTGAGACGAATGAGTTATGAGGAAAGGCTAATGGAGCTGAACCTCGCAACCCTGGAAAACAGAAGAGTAAGGGGAGACATGATAACCACCTACAAAATTCTCAGGGGAATTGCCAGGGTCGACAAAGGCAAACTCTTTAGTGAGGGTGGAACACGAACAAGTGGACACAGGTGGAAACTTAGTACCCAGATGAGCCACAGACACATTAGAAAGAATTTTTTCAGTGTCAGAGTAGTTAACAAATGGAATGCATTAGGCAGTGATGTGGTGGAGGCTGACTCCATACACAGTTTCAAATGTAGATATGATAGAGCCCAGTAGGCTCAGGAATCTGTACACCAGTTGAATGACAGTTGAGAGGCGGGATCAAAGAGCCAGAGCTCAACCCCCGCAAGCACAACTAGGTGAGTACACACAGCCCCACCCCTCTCCACAATCAGCCCCACCCTTCTCCACACACAGCCCCACCCCTCTCCACACTCAGCCCCATCCCTCTGCACACACAGGCCCACCCCTCTCCACACACAGCCCCACCCCTCTCCACACACACAGCCCCATCCCTCTCCACACACACAGCCCCATCCCTCTCCACACACAGCCCCATCCCTCTCCACACACAGCCCTACCCCTCTCCACACACACAGCCCCACCCCTCTCCACACACAGCCCCACCCCTCTCCACACACAGCCCCACCCCTCTCCACACACACAGGCCTACCCCTCTCCACACTCAGCCCCATCCCTCTCCACACACACAGCCCCACCCCTCTCCACACACAGCCCCACCCCTCTCCACACACACAGCCCCATCCCTCTCCACACACAGCCCCACCCCTCTCCACACACACAGCCCCATCCCTCTCCACACACACAGCCCCACCCCTCTCCACACACACAGCCCCACCCCTCTCCACACACACAGCCCCACCCCTCTCCACACTCAGCCCCACCGCTCTACACACACAGCCCCACCCCTCTCCACACACAGCCGCACCCCTCTCCACACACAGCCCCACCCCAACGTGGTATGGCCAACGGCCATACCACGTTGAAAACACCGCTTCTCGTCCGATCAGCGAAGTTAAGCAACGTTGGGTTTGGTTAGTACTTGGATGGGTGACCGCCTGGGAACACCAAATGCTGTTGGCAATAATGTTTTGCAACCAGGAGGCCTGGTCGACGACCGGGCCGACGACCGGGCCGCGGGGACGCTAAGCCCCGGAAGCACCTCAAGGTAAGGTAACCCCTCTCCACTCTCAGCCCCACCCCTCTCCACCCCCAGAGGCGAGGGGGGAACCCACAACCAGCTACCCAGTAACACCAGTGGGGAGGACAACCCCACCACCCTCCTCTGCATAGAAAACCCTCCTACCCCAAACCCTCCCTGCCCCCACTCAAATGTTCAGCCAAATCTTCCTCCCCCCACACCCAATCCCCACCCTTCTACCGCTCTCCTCCTCCCGCCAAGTCCCCCCTATCCCCTTTCCTTCCTGTCCTCCCTCCCCTTTCACCCTATACTCTCCCCCTTCACTGGATCCCCTGCCCCTCATCTCAGTATCCTCTGAGACCCTGTTATCCACCTCACAAATTCTCACACCCATGGAACAGCTTCCCCCACCAGCAGAACACTCACCAAGGAGGCGATTTGAGAAGGGTCAGAAGAAAGTGAGCCTCAAGGCAATGTACACAACATAGATGGAATTACAAATAAAGCAAATGAGTTTGGAGAATGGGTACTAGAGGAAACCCCAGACATAATAGCCCTCACAGGAACAAAGCTAACGAAAACGATAACAAATGCAGAGTTCCCACAGGACTATTATGTTATGAGGAAAGAGAGGGAAAAAAGATGTGGTGGTGGTATAGCTCTGCTGGTAAGAAATGGCTGGGATTTTGAGGAGATGGTTATTCAGGGCTGTGAAGGTTTCAGTGACTACATAGCAGGTACCATAACAACTGGAGGGCATAAAATTATAGTCGTAGTCATATATAATCCACCACCAAATGTCAGAAGACCCCAGACAGGAATATGATAGAAACAACATGGCCACCATTAACAAAATAGAAAGAGAAGCTTCTGTTGCTAGCAGGAATGGATCTGGACTACTAATTATGGGAGACTTCAACCATGGGAAGATAGATTAGGAGAACAAACCCGCATGGAGGACCAGAAACATGGAGAGCTAAGTTGCTGGACGTGGCAGCAAGAAACTTTCTAAGCCAGCACATCAAGGAACCAACAAGAATGAGAGAAGATGAACCAGCATTGCTTGATTTGATATTTACCCTAAATGAGTGGGATATAAGGGAAGTTAAGATGGAAGCATCATTGGTAATGAGTGATCACAGTGTATTGAACTTTGAGTACCTGGTAGAGCTAGGAATTATCTCCCCCCAAAAAAGAACGAGGAATCAAAAGGCTGGCATACCGAAAGGGGAATTATGAAGAGATGAGAAGTTTCCTAAGGGAAATACCTTGGGACACAGACCTCAGAGATAAGTCTGTACAAGTTATGATGGATTATGTTACCCAAAAGTGTCAGGAGGCAGTAAACAGGTTCATCCCGGCCCAAAGGGAAAAATCCAAGAAGCAACAGAATAATCCATGGTATAATAGGGCATGTATGGAAGCGAAGAAACTGAACAAAAGGGCGTGGAGGAACTTCCGGAATAACAGAACACCAGACAGCAGAGAGAGATGACAGAGAACCAGGAATGAGTATGTCAGGGTGAGAAGAGAAGCAAAGAAAAGTTATGAAAATGATATAGCAAACAAAGCCAAGACCGAACCAAAGCTACTCCACAGTCACATCAGAAGGAAAACGATAGTGAAAGAACAGGTATTGAAACTTAGAATAGGCGAGGACAGGTATACAGAGAATGACAAAGAGGTATGTGAAGAACTCAACAAGAGGTTCCAGGAGGTCTTCACAATAGAACAAGGTGAGGTCACTGTGCTAGGAGAAAGGGAGGTAAACCAGGCGGCCTTGGAAGAGTTCGAAATTACGAGAGAGGAGGTCAAGAGACACCTGCTGGATCTGGATGTTAGAAAGGCTGTTGCTCCAGACGGGATCTCACCATGGGTACTGAAAGAGTGTGCAGAGGCATTTTGCTTGCCACTCTCCATAGTGTAAAGTAAGTCACTGGAGACAGGAGACCTACCAGAAATATGGAAGATGGCGAATGTGGTCCCAATATACAAAAAGGGCGACAGGCAAGAGGCACTGAACTACAGGCCAGTGTCCTTGACTTGTATACCTTGCAAGGTGATGGAGAAGATCGTGAGAAAAAACCTGGTAACACATCTGGAGAGAAGGGACTTGGTGACAAATTGCCAACATGGATTCAGGGAGGGTAAATCTTGCCTTACAGGCTTAATAGAATTCTACGATCAGGTGACAAAGATTAAGCAAGAAAGAGAAGGCTGGGCGGACTGCATTTTCTTGCATTGTCGGAAAGCCTTTGACACAGTACCGCATAAGAGGCTGGTACATAAGCTGGAGAGACTAGCAGGTACAGCTGGTAAGGTGCTCCAGTGGTTAAGGGAGTACCTGAGCAATAGGAAGCAGAGAGTTATGGTGTGGGGTGAGACCTCAGATTGGCTTGAAGTCACCAGTGGAGTCCCACAGGGCTCTGTACTCGGTCCTATCTTGTTTCTGATATATGTAAATGATCTCCAGGATGATATAGATTCATTTCTCTCAATGTTTGGAGACGATGCCAAAATTATGAGAAGGATTAAGACAGATGAGGACTGCTTGAGGCTTCAAGAAAACCTCGACAAGTTGAAGGAATGGTCAAACAAATGGTTGGTAGAGTTTAATCCAAGCAAATGTAATGTAATGAAGATAGGTGTAGGGAGCAGGAGGCCAGATACAAGGTATCATCTGGGAGATGAAATACTTCAAGAGTGAGAGAAAGAAAATGACTTGGGGGGTTGATATCACGCCAGACCTGTCTCTTGCAGCCCATATCAAGAGGATAACATCAGCGGCATATGCCAGGCTGGCCAACATAACGGCATTCAGAAACTTGTGTAAGGCATCATTCAGAACTTTGTATACCACATATGTTAGGCCAATCCTGGAGTATGCGGCTCCGGCATGGAGTCCATATCTAGTCAAGGATAAGACCAAACTGGAAAATTTCAAAGGTTTGCCACCAGACTAGTACACGAGCTGAGAGGTATGAGCTACGAGAAGAGACTACGAGAATTAAACCTCACTTCGCTGGAAGACAGAAGAGTTAGGGGAGGACATGATCACCACATTCAAGATTCTCAGGGGAATTGATAGGGTAGATAAAGACAGGCTATTTAACACAAGGGGCACACGCACTAGGGGACACAGGTGGAAACTGAGTGCCCAAAAGAGCATCAGAGATATTAGAAAGAACTTTTTTTAGTGTCAGAGTAGTTAACAAATGGAATGCATAAGGCAGTGATGTGGTGGAGGCTGACTCCATACAGTTTCAAATGTAGATATGATAGAGCCCAGTAGGCTCAGGAATCTGTACACCTGTTGATTGACAGTTGAGAGGCGGGACCAAGGAGCCAGAACTCAACCCCCGCAAACACAACTAGGTGAGTACAGCCACACCCTCTACACACACACAGCCCCATCCCTCTCCACACTCAATCCCCACCCCTCTCCACTCTCAGCCCCACCCCTCTCCACACACAGCCCCATCCCTCTCCACACACAGCCCCACCCCTCTCCACACACACAGCCCCATCCCTCTCCACTCTCAGCCCCACCCCTCTCCACACACAGCCCCACCCCTCTCCACACACACAGCCCCATCCCTCTCCACTCTCAGCCCCACCCCTCTCCACACACAGCCCCATCCCTCTCCACACACAGCCCCACCCCTCTCCACACACAGCCCCACCCCTCTCCACACACAGCCCCATCCCTCTCCACACACAGCCCCACCCCTCTCCACACACAGCCCCATCCCTCTCCACACACAGCCCCATCCCTCTCCACACACACAGCCCCATCCCTCTCCACACACAGCCCCACCCCTCTCCACACACACAGCCCCACCCCTCTCCACACACAGCCCCATCCCTCTCCACACACAGCCCCACCCCTCTCCACACACACAGCCCCACCCCTCTCCACACACAGCCCCACCCCTCTCCACACACAGCCCCACCCCTCTCCACACACACAGCCCCACCCCTCTCCACACACACAGCCCCATCCCTCTCCACACACAGCCCCACCCCTCTCCACACACAGCCCCATCCCTCTCCACACACAGCCCCACCCCTCTCCACACACACAGCCCCACCCCTCTTCACACACACAGCCCCACCCCTCTCCACACACACAGCCCCACCCCTCTCCACACACACAGCCCCACCCCTCTCCACACACACAGCCCTACCCCTCTCCACACACACAGCCCCATCCCTCTCCACACACACAGCCCCATCCCTCTCCACACACACAGCCCCACCCCTCTCCACACACACACAACCCCACCCCTCTCCACACACAGCCCCACCCCTCTCCACACACACACACACACAGCCCCATCCCTCTCCACACACACACAGCCCCACCCCTCTCCACACACACAGCCCCATCCCTCTCCACACTCAGCCCCATCCCTCTCCACACACAGCCCCATCCCTCTCCACACTCAGCCCCACCCCTCTCCACACACAGCCCCATCCCTCTCCACACACAGCCCCATCCCTCTCCACACACACACAGCCCCACCCCTCTCCACACACACAGCCCCATCCCTCTCCACACACAGCCCCACCCCTCTCCACACACAGCCCCACCCCTCTCCACACTCAGCCCCACCCCTCTCCACACACAGCCCCACCCCTCTCCACACACAGCCCCACCCCTCTCCACACTCAGCCCCACCCCTCTCCACACACACACAGCCCCACCCCTCTCCACACACAGCCCCACCCCTCTCCACACACACACACACAGCCCCATCCCTCTCCACACACAGCCCCACCCCTCTCCACACACACACAGCCCCACCCCTCTACACACACACACACAGCCCCCACCCCTCTCCACACACACACACACACAGCCCCACCCCTCTCCACACACACAGCCCCACCCCTCTCCACACACAGCCCCACCCCTCTCCACACACACACAGCCCCACCCCTCTCCACACACACACATAGCCCCATCCCTCTCCACACACAGCCCCACCCCTCTCCACACACAGCCCCACCCCTCTCCACACACAGCCCCACCCCTCTCCACACACAGCCCCACCCCTCTCCACACACAGCCCCACCCCTCTCCACACACACAGCCCCACCCCTCTCCACACACACAGCCCCACCCCTCTCCACACACACAGCCCCACCTCTCCACACACACAGCCCCACCCCTCTCCACACACACAGCCCCACCCCTCTCCACACACAGCCCCATCCCTCTCCACACACAGCCCCACCCCTCTCCACACACACAGCCCCACCCCTCTCAAACACTCAGCCCCACCCCTCTCCACACACACACAGCCCCATCCCTCTCCACACACAGCCCCACCCCTCTCCACACACAGCCCCCATCCCTCTCCACACACAGCCCCACCCCTCTCCACACACACAGCCCCACCCCTCTCAAACACTCAGCCCCACCCCTCTCCACACACACACAGCCCCATCCCTCTCCACACACAGCCCCACCCCTCTCCACACACACAGCCCCATCCCTCTCCACACACAGCCCCACCCCTCTCCACACACACACAGCCCCACCCCTCTCCACACACACACAGCCCCATCCCTCCACACACACACAGCCCCACCCCTCTCAAACACTCAGCCCCACCCCTCTCCACACACACACAGCCCCATCCCTCTCCACACACAGCCCCACCCCTCTCCACACACACAGCCCCACCCCTCTCCACACTCAGCCCCACCCCTCTCCACACACAGCTCCACCCCTCTCCACACAGCCCCATCCCTCTCCACACACACACAGCCCCACCCCTCTCCACACACAGCCCCGCCCCTCTCCACACTCAGCCCCACCCCTCTCCACACACAGCTCCACCCCTCTCCACACACACACAGCCCCACCCCTCTCCACACACACAGCCCCATCCCTCTCCACACACACACACAGCCCCACCCCTCTCCACACACACACAGCCCCACCCCTCTCCACACACACACAGCCCCACCCCTCTCCACACACACACAGCCCTACCCCTCTCCACACACAGCCCCACCCCTCTCCACACACACAGCCCCACCCCTCTCCACACACACAGCCCTACCCCTCTCCACACACAGCCCCACCCCTCTCTCCACACACACAGCCCCACCCCTCTCCACACACACACAGCCCCACCCCTCTCCACACACAGCCTCCCACCCTCTCCACACACAGCCCCACCCCTCTCCACACACACACAGCCCCACCCCTCTCCACACACACAGCCCCACCCCTCTCCACACACACAGCCCCATCCCTCTCCACACACAGCCCCACCCCTCTCCACACACACAGCCCCATCCCTCTCCACACACACACACAGCCCCACCCCTCTCCACACACACACAGCCCCAACCCTCTCCACACACACACAGCCCCAACCCTCTCCACACACACACAGCCCACCCCTCTCCACACACACAGCCCCACCCCTCTCCACACACACAGCCCCACCCCTCTCCACACACACAGCCCCACCCCTCTACACACACACAGCCCCATCCCTCTCCACACACAGCCCCACCCCTCTCCACACACACACAGCCCCACCCCTCTCCACACACACACAGCCTTACCCCTCTCCACACACACACACAGCCCCACCCCTCTCCACACACACACAGCCCCACCCCTCTCCACACACACACACAGCCCCACCCCTCTCCACACACACACACAGCCCCACCCCTCTCCACACACACAGCCCCACCCCTCTCCATACACACAGCCCCACCCCTCTCCACACACACAGCCCCACCCCCTCTCCACTCACACAGCCCCATCCCTCTCCACACACACACAGCCCCACCCCTCTCAACACACACACAGCCCCACCCCTCTCCACACACACAGCCCCACCCCTCTCCACTCACACACAGCCCCATCCCTCTCCACACACACACAGCCCCACCCCTCTCCACACACACACACAGCCCCACCCCTCTCCACACACACACACAGCCCCACCCCTCTCCACACACACAGCCCCACCCCTCTCCACACACACAGCCCCACACCTCTCCACACACACACACACAGCCCCACCCCTCTCCACACACACAGCCCCACCCCTCTCCACACACACAGCCCCACCCCTCTATACACACAGCCCCACCCCTCTCCACACACACAGCCCCACCCCTCTCCACACACACAGCCCCACCCCTCTCCACACACACAGCCCCACACCTCTCCACACACACACACACAGCCCCACCCCTCTCCACACACAGCCCCACCCCTCTCCACACACAGCCCCACCCCTCTCCACACACACAGCCCCACCCCTCTCCACACACACAGCCCCACCCCTCTCCACACACACAGCCCCACCCCTCTCCACACACACAGCCCCATCCCTCTCCACACACACAGCCCCACCCCTCTCCACACACACAGCCCCACCCCTCTCCACACACACACAACCCCACCCCTCTCCACACACAGCCCCACCCCTCTCCACACACACACAGCCCCACCCCTCTCCACACACACACAGCCCCCACCCCTCTCCACACACACAGCCCCACCCCTCTCCACACACACAGCCCCACCCCTCTCCACACACACAGCCCCACCCCTCTATACACACAGCCCCACCCCTCTCCACACACACATCCCCACCCCTCTCCACACACACAGCCCCACCCCTCTATACACACAGCCCAACCCTTCACTAACACGAATCCATCCCTCTAACCTCACTGACCCTCCCTCACTACTCGCCAACCCTGCCCTCTAACCTTACTGACCCACCCCACAACCTATGTAAGACCTCCTCCTTAATATGCAGCACTGGCATGGAGTCCACACCTGGAGAAAACATCAGATAACAAATAGAGAAAGTTGAGGGCCGCTTAGCTCGACCTGACCTTGAGCAAGCTGGTGACTCACAGTGGAAGACTTATAGTTAGCCCTCATACACCATTGTGGTGGTGATGACAGGTCACCATACACCATGGTGGTGATGACAGGTCACCATACACCATGGTGGTGGTGATGACAGGTCACCATACACCATTGTGGTGATGACAGGTCACCATAGTGTGTGTGTACCACTGTCACCATACACCATGGTGGTGATGACAAGTCACCATAGTGTATGTGTACCACTGTCACCATACACCATTGTGGTGATGACAGGTCACCATACACCATGGTGGTGATGACAGGTCACCATAGTGTGTGTGTACCACTGTCACCATACACCATTGTGGTGATGACAGGTCACCATACACCATGGTGGTGATGACAGGTCACCATACACCATGGTGGTGGTGATGACAGGTCACCATACACCATGGTGGTGGTGATGACAGGTCACCATACACCATGGTGGTGGTGATGACAGGTCACCATACACCATGGTGGTGATGATGACAGGTCACCATACACCATGGTGGTGGTGATGACAGGTCACCATACACCATGGTGGTGGTGATGACAGGTCACCATACACCATGGTGGTGATGACAGGTCACCATACACCATGGTGGTGATGACAGGTCACCATACACCATGGTGGTGATGACAGGTCACCATAGTGTGTGTGTACCACTGTCACCATACACCATTGTGGTGATGACAGGTCACCATACACCATGGTGGTGATGACAGGTCATCATACACCATGGTGGTGATGACAGGTCACCATACACCATGGTGGTGATGACAGGTCACCATACACCATGGTGGTGATGATGACAGGTCACCATACACCATGGTGGTGGTGACAGGTCACCATACACCATGGTGGTGATGATGACAGGTCACCATACACCATGGTGGTGATGATGACAGGTCACCATACACCATGGTTGTGATGACAGGTCACCATACACCATGGTGGTGGTGATGACAGGTCACCATACACCATGGTGGTGATGATGACAGGTTACCATACACCATGGTGGTGATGACAGGTCACCATACACCATGGTGGTGGTGATGACAGGTCACCATACACCATGGTGGTGATGATGACAGGTCACCATACACCATGGTGGTGGTGATGACAGGTCACCATACACCATGGTGGTGATGATGACAGGTTACCATACACCATGGTGGTGATGAAGACAGGTCACCATAGAGTGTGTACCACTGTCACCATACACCATGGTGGTGATGAAGACAGGTCACCATACACCATGGTGGTGGTGATGACAGGTCACCATGCACCATGGTGGTGATGATGACAGGTCACCATAGAGTGTGTGTGTAACACTGCCACACACATAAGGTACATGGAGGATAGAGGATAGGATAGTGTTGACAGTTATGAAGGGGTAGGACCAGGGGGCTGGCAGCAGGACAGACATTAGCCATACAGATGGCAGAAAACATGTCTTGAGCGGAAGAGTCACAAGTAAATATAATGGTCTATACGAGGTGATCGTTGAAGCACATGCAGTCAGCATCTTTGAAAGGAAATATAATGAAAAACGGGAGAAATAAATGTTATTTCCATTAACAAGTGAGATTGAAAGTTTGGGTTCCGGAGCTGTGGTGATAACTCTGCTCCCTCCCACACCCAGGACCCTCCACCCAAGTCTCTCCTTTTTGTAATCTAAATCCCTGCCCATCTATGCCCGTACCCCCTGGCCTCTCCGACACTCCCCCCAGCTCTCCCCTCCAGCCCTCCCCTCTGCCGTGACCCTCCACCCATGGCAGGAAATGATCATATGTGGCAGCATGTTGACGCGTGATCCCTTTGGTAGGCGTGGTCACGGCGCCACACTTGGTCTGAGTTCTGCTGGCTGGCTCTCGTCTCCAACTTGGGTCTGCTGGCTGGCTCTCGTCTCCATCTTGGGTCTGCTGGCTGGCCCTCATCTCCAACTTGGGTCTGCTGGCTGGCCCTCATCTCCAACTTGGGTCTGCTGGCTGGCCCTCGTCTCCAACTTGGGTCTGCTGGCTGGCCCTCGTCTCCAACTTGGGTCTGCTGGCTGGCCCTCATCTCCAACTTGGGTCTGCTGGCTGGCCCTCGTCTCCAACTTGGGTCTGCTGGCTGGCCCTCGTCTCCAACTTGGGTCTGCTGGCTGGCCCTCGTCTCCAACTTGGGTCTGCTGGCTGGCCCTCGTCTCCAACTTGGGTCTGCTGGCTGGCCCCCGTCTCCATTTTGGGTCCGCGGGCCACTTGCTGAACCACGTCCTCACCGACACTTAATATACTGGTGCATGTCATCTGCTTGATACCTGGTTGATGGGGTTCTGGGAGTTCTTCTACTCCCCAAGCCCGGCCCGAGACCAGGCTCGACTAGTAAGAGTTTGGTCCACCAGGCTGTTGCTTGGAGCTGCCCGCAGGCCCACATAACCACCACAGCCCGGCTAATCCGGAACTTCTCTTAGAAAACCGTCCAGTTTTCTCTTGAAGATGTCCACGGTTGTTCCGGCAATATTTCTTATAGTCGCTGGGAGGACGTTGAACAACCGCGGACCTCTGATGTTTATACAGTGTTCTCTGATTGTGCCTATGGCACCTCTGCTCTAGTATGGGAGTAGTGAGGAGTAAGGGAGAGTTAGGATGAGAGGGAGGTGAGGTATGAAGAAGGTAGGGAAGAAGGAGTGGTCAGGACAAAGGGAAAGTTAGAGGGAGGAAGAGAATGAGATCACTGGGGGGAAGTAGAAAATAGTCTAGTAGTAGATAAGGTAGAAAGTATAAAGTAGAAGTAGAAGTTAGAGTAGAAAGTGCTGTCACCATCCATTCTAGTCCCAGTACATATAAGACATGGATTGGAACTTGTCTGTATTTTAAGGTGTTATCAAATGTTACTTTAGCATGTATCAACTGTGTGTGCTGTAAGGATGTACTCAGACTCTTTTAACCAGTAAGCTCAGAGTGCTCCTCACTCTGGCTTGCAATATGTCAGAAAATTCAAAATCTAGGGAAACAAAATTAAAGAATATTTAAACAATAAATTCATCAGTTATATTTAACATGATAAATATCATAAATTCAAGCAATTTAACTTAAGGTTCACTATGTCAAGATTAATATACAATATGAGTCATTCCACAAGAATTTGAGGCCACTACGACTGTCTGCCGCTGATAATCACACAACACCTTAAGTTTAGAAAACACGAAATAAGTCACCTTAACGTTCAACTCACTAAGGACTGAGCCTAAGTTGGATGAAGGGGAGGGGGCTAATTTGACAGACAGTCCACACCCAGCCTGACAGCCTGGGCTGGCTGCTGGCTCGCTCCAGCTCGACTTTCGATTCTCTGTGTTTCTGTGTGATCTCTGTTGGCTCTCTGCTCTCGAATGTACAGTTCCATGGGTATTTATTGGGGGAACCCTGGAGCTAGCTCCGCCTGCTGAGTAGATAGCTTCAGGCCATCTACCTGCTACGCCTTAAACGCCGGCTTGTTTGATATACACAAATATACGCTGCAATTATCAGCCTAGCAAAAGCAATGTCAATTCACACGACCTGACCCCTGGTCAACTTGTGGTCAATAAAACACTAGTGGTGAGATTTGTTAATTGCTAAGACCTGTTGTGTAGGTTGTGGCCTTGACCACCTGTTGTGTGGTTCATGTGTGTGTGTGTAGGTTGTGGCCTTGACCACCTGTTGTGTGGTTCAGGTGTGTGTGTGTAGGTTGTGGCCTTGACCACCTGTTGTGTGGTTCAGGTGTGTGTGTAGGTTGTGGCCTTGATCACCTGTTGTGTGGTTCAGGTGTGTGTGTGTAGGTTGTGGCCTTGACCACCTGTTGTGTTGTTCATGTGTGTGTGTAGGTTGTGGCCTTGATCACCTGTTGTGTGGTTCAGGTGTGTGTGGGTTGTGGCCTTGACCACCTGTTGTGTGGTTCAGGTGTGTGTGTGTAGGTTGTGGCCTTGATCACCTGTTGTGTGGTTCATGTGTGTGTGTGTAGGTTGTGGCCTTGATCACCTGTTGTGTGGTTCAGGTGTGTGTGTGTAGGTTGTGGCCTTGACCACCTGTTGTGTGGTTCAGGTGTGTGTGTGTA
Organism: Procambarus clarkii; assembly: GCF_040958095.1. Classification (NCBI taxonomy): domain Eukaryota; kingdom Metazoa; phylum Arthropoda; class Malacostraca; order Decapoda; family Cambaridae; genus Procambarus; species Procambarus clarkii. The sequence continues at coordinate 12,519,471 of NC_091225.1, read as the reverse complement.
GGTTGTGGCCTTGATCACCTGTTGTGTGGTTCAGGTGTGTGTGTGTAGGTTGTGGCCTTGATCACCTGTTGTGTGGTTCAGGTGTGTGTGTGTGTAGGTTGTGGCCTTGATCACCTGTTGTGTGGTTCAGGTGTGTGTGGGTTGTGGCCTTGATCACCTGTTGTGTGGTTCATGTGTGTGTGGGTTGTGGCCTTGACCACCTGTTGTGTGGTTCATGTGTGTGTGTGGGTTGTGGCCTTGACCACCTGTTGTGTGGTTCAGGTGTGTGTGTGTAGGTTGTGGCCTTGATCACCTGTTGTGTGGTTCATGTGTGTGTGTGGGTTGTGGCCTTGATCACCTGTTGTGTGGTTCAGGTGTGTGTGGGTTGTGGCCTTGACCACCTGTTGTGTGGTTCATGTGTGTGTGTGGGTTGTGGCCTTGATCACCTGTTGTGTGGTTCATGTGTGTGTGGGTTGTGGCCTTGATCACCTGTTGTGTGGTTCAGGTGTGTGTGTGGGTTGTGGCCTTGACCACCTGTTGTGTGGTTCAGGTGTGTGTGTAGGTTGTGGCCTTGACCACCTGTTGTGTGGTTCATGTGTGTGTGTGTAGGTTGTGGCCTTGACCACCTGTTGTGTGGTTCATGTGTGTGTAGGTTGTGGCCTTGACCACCTGTTGTGTGGTTCAGGTGTGTGTGTAGGTTGTGGCCTTGACCACCTGTTGTGTGGTTCAGGTGTGTGTGTATGTTGTGGCCTTGACCACCTGTTGTGTGGTTCATGTGTGTGTGTAGGTTGTGGCCTTGACCACCTGTTGTGTGGTTCAGGTGTGTGTGGGTTGTGGCCTTGACCACCTGTTGTGTGGTTCATGTGTGTGTGTAGGTTGTGGCCTTGACCACCTGTTGTGTGGTTCAGGTGTGTGTGGGTTGTGGCCTTGACCACCTGTTGTGTGGTTCATGTGTGTATGTAGGTTGTGGCCTTGACCACCTGTTGTGTGGTTCATGTGTGTGTAGGTTGTGACCTTGACCACCTGTTGTGTGGTTCAGGTGTGTGTAGGTTGTGGCCTTGACCACCTGTTGTGTGGTTCATGTGTGTGTGTGTAGGTTGTGGCCTTGACCACCTGTTGTGTGGTTCATGTGTGTGTGTGTAGGTTGTGGCCTTGACCACCTGTTGTGTGGTTCAGGTGTGTGTGTGTGTAGGTTGTGGCCTTGACCACCTGTTGTGTGGTTCATGTGTGTGTGTGTGTAGGTTGTGGCCTTGACCACCTGTTGTGTGGTTCAGGTGTGTGTGTGTAGGTTGTGGCCTTGACCACCTGTTGTGTGGTTCATGTGTGTGTGTGTGTAGGTTGTGGCCTTGACCACCTGTTGTGTGGTTCAGGTGTGTGTGTGTAGGTTGTGGCCTTGACCACCTGTTGTGTGGTTCATGTGTGTGTGTGTGTAGGTTGTGGCCTTGACCACCTGTTGTGTGGTTCATGTGTGTGTGTGTGTAGGTTGTGGCCTTGACCACCTGTTGTGTGGTTCAGGTGTGTGTGTGTAGGTTGTGGCCTTGACCACCTGTTGTGTGGTTCATGTGTGTGTGTGTGTAGGTTGTGGCCTTGACCACCTGTTGTGTGGTTCAGGTGTGTGTAGGTTGTGGCCTTGACCACCTGTTGTGTGGTTCATGTGTGTGTGTGTAGGTTGTGGCCTTGATCACCTGTTGTGTGGTTCAGGTGTGTGTAGGTTGTGGCCTTGACCACCTGTTGTGTGGTTCAGGTGTGTGTGTGTAGGTTGTGGCCTTGACCACCTGTTGTGTGGTTCAGGTGTGGGTAGGTTGTGGCCTTGATCACCTGTTGTGTGGTTCATGTGTGTGTGTAGGTTGTAGCCTTGATCACCTGTTGTGTGGTTCAGGTGTGTGTGTGTAGGTTGTGGCCTTGATCACCTGTTGTGTGGTTCATGTGTGTGTGTGTAGGTTGTGGCCTTGACCACCTGTTGTGTGGTTCAGGTGTGTGTGTAGGTTGTGGCCTTGACCACCTGTTGTGTGGTTCATGTGTGTGTGTGTAGGTTGTGGCCTTGATCACCTGTTGTGTGGTTCAGGTGTGTGTGTGTAGGTTGTGGCCTTGACCACCTGTTGTGTGGTTCATGTGTGTGTGTGTAGGTTGTGGCCTTGACCACCTGTTGTGTGGTTCATGTGTGTGTAGGTTGTGGCCTTGACCACCTGTTGTGTGGTTCAGGTGTGTGTGTGTAGGTTGTGGCCTTGACCACCTGTTGTGTGGTTCAGGTGTGTGTGGGTAGGTTGTGGCCTTGACCACCTGTTGTGTGGTTCATGTGTGTGTGTGTAGGTTGTGGCCTTGATCACCTGTTGTGTGGTTCATGTGTGTGTGTGTAGGTTGTGGCCTTGATCACCTGTTGTGTGGTTCATGTGTGTGTGTGTAGGTTGTGGCCTTGACCACCTGTTGTGTGGTTCATGTGTGTGTAGGTTGTGGCCTTGACCACCTGTTGTGTGGTTCAGGTGTGTGTAGGTTGTGGCCTTGACCACCTGTTGTGTGGTTCAGGTGTGTGTGGGTTGTAGCCTTGACCACCTGTTGTGTGGTTCATGTGTGTGTGTGTAGGTTGTGGCCTTGACCACCTGTTGTGTGGTTCATGTGTGTGTAGGTTGTGGCCTTGACCACCTGTTGTGTGGTTCATGTGTGTGTGTGTAGGTTGTGGCCTTGACCACCTGTTGTGTGGTTCATGTGTGTGTAGGTTGTGGCCTTGACCACCTGTTGTGTGGTTCAGGTGTGGGTAGGTTGTGGCCTTGACCACCTGTTGTGTGGTTCATGTGTGTGTGTAGGTTGTGGCCTTGACCACCTGTTGTGTGGTTCATGTGTGTGTGTGTAGGTTGTGACCTTGACCACCTGTTGTGTGGTTCATGTGTGTGTGTGTAGGTTGTGACCTTGACCACCTGTTGTGTGGTTCATGTGTGTGTAGGTTGTGGCCTTGACCACCTGTTGTGTGGTTCAGGTGTGTGTAGGTTGTGGCCTTGACCACCTGTTGTGTGGTTCAGGTGTGTGTGTGTAGGTTGTGACCTTGACCACCTGTTGTGTGGCTCAGGTGTGTGTGTGTAGGTTGTGGCCTTGACCACCTGTTGTGTGGTTCATGTGTGTGTGTGTAGGTTGTGACCTTGACCACCTGTTGTGTGGTTCATGTGTGTGTAGGTTGTGGCCTTGACCACCTGTTGTGTGGTTCAGGTGTGTGTGTGTAGGTTGTGGCCTTGACCACCTGTTGTGTGGTTCAGGTGTGTGTGTGTAGGTTGTGGCCTTGACCACCTGTTGTGTGGTTCATGTGTGTGTAGGTTGTGGCCTTGACCACCTGTTGTGTGGTTCAGGTGTGGGTAGGTTGTGGCCTTGACCACCTGTTGTGTGGTTCAGGTGTGTGTAGGTTGTGGCCTTGACCACCTGTTGTGTGGTTCAGGTGTGGGTAGGTTGTGGCCTTGACCACCTGTTGTGTGGTTCAGGTGTGTGTAGGTTGTGGCCTTGACCACCTGTTGTGTGGTTCAGGTGTGTGTGTGTAGGTTGTGGCCTTGACCACCTGTTGTGTGGTTCATGTGTGTGTGTGTGTAGGTTGTGGCCTTGATCACCTGTTGTGTGGTTCAGGTGTGGGTAGGTTGTGGCCTTGACCACCTGTTGTGTCCCCCCTACCTGTCCAGCTCGTTGCTGCCGTGAGGGGGGCTTAGTGGGTGGCTGCCGGAGTGTGATGCTCCTTGGGGCGTCCTGTGTCCTTTTGTAGCCTTATGCTCCTGCTGCTGTCCTCTCCAATTGTGCTGAACAACTTTTCCTTTTCCTTACTGTTTCGTTTTTCTCCCCCTCTTCTCCTATTTGCTTGTCGTTTCCTGCCGACCTTTTGCTTGTTTTGGTTATTCCTTTAGACTTCTTCTATTTTGACGCCCGGGTGCTTGAGGAGGCATACTCTTGCACCTGTAGAACTGTAGTACCCAACGTCAAGAGCGAGGGGAACCTTTTATTGTCAATCCCCCTTTCATCACTGAACCCGATCTCGACGGACTGACGGTTCTTAAGGTGGCGTTTGTGGGGCGTATACTCACGACGCACCCCTAGGAGGCCCTGACATGATCGGCGATAGCTTCTTGTTGGGTGTCCTGCCTCTAATTGTGCCTCCATGGTGGGTGTGTGGGCACATTCGCGAATGAATGTTTTTCTTTCATACTCATGTCGATTTCTGTTTCTCCTTTACCTTCTCAGGCTCGTAGGGTGGGCGACCAAGCCCCCGAGTCGGTCCGTGTTGGAAGACCAGGCCCTGTAGCCTCTGCTGCATTGGGCCCCGACCTTGCTCCTCCTTTGGCCTCTCTGACTACTCCCTTCAGCTCCCCTCCCTCCTCTGTGGTTGGGTCGAGCCCCAAGCCCCCAGTGGTGACTACCTCGTCCCCTGGCATGGCTCTCTAGTTGTGACTACTGCACCTTTTAACCCCTCTCTCTGGGGCGTTCTCAACGCCGTCTTCGACATGGCCGCACTCGCTCAATTCCTTCCCGTTCTGATGCCTATCAAGCCTTGTTTGGTCCCGCTTCCTGAGCCAAATACTTTGATCTCCTCCCTCTTGATTCTGCGCCTCCTGACAATTTCTCCCTCCATAGGCACCTTGTTGATTCTGTAGATGCCTCTGTCACCTTCAACCTCACTCGTCTCGGTACACGTGTCGTTGCTGCTCCTTCTCAGGATGCAGCTTTCCGCTTGGCTGCCTTATCCTGCCTTGGTGAGACCCCCTGATCGGGTCTCAAAGAACGCTCGGTTGAATGCCAGTGTTGGCACTATTCTCCTTCCACCCCATGTTGCAACCGGTGTTCGGAATCTGCATGACTGCCACGATGATATTCAGCATATCCTTGAGGCCCCAGGGCCATTCTGTCCTCCAGGTAGACACGTTTACTCGTCCCCCTCGTGGTCGTCGCCGTCAACCCCTTCGGGTTGTAAAGATTACTTTTGATGGTAGGACCCTTCCGCCCTCTTGTCATTCTTGCTGGTGCTAGGTGCTCTGTCCAGAAGTACATTCCTTCTCCTCGGCTCTGTAACAAGTGCTGGAGGTTTGGGCATGGTGCCCTTCGCTGCTCTGGGACTGTCTTTCTGTCCTTTGTGTGGGGGCGAAGGTCACTCCAAGTTGGAGTGCACTTCTCCCCAGGCTCGCTGCCTCAACTGCGGTGAGGCCCATCCTACCTTCTCCCGTGCGTGTATCCATTACAAGCTTGAGGCAGCCATCATCAACTTGAAGCACTGGGAGCGTTTATCTTTTCCTGAGGCGAGGCACCAGGTTGTCGGCTCCCGCCTTATGCCAACATCTCTTGTGCTCGCGTGTTGCCCTCTTCCTCTCCTCGTCCTTCCCACCTTCCTCAGACTCACAACTGTTTCCGGGCCTTGGACCCTGATACGCCCACTGCCCCCTCCTCTGTTCCTTTGAGTTATGTCCCAAAGGGTCCCCCTCCTGGTCCTCTGTCTGGGGTTCCCCTTCTTTCTACCCGGTCTGTCATGTCTCCTGTGTCTTCTTCCCTTGTCTCCCTCCGGTCCTCCTTCCCATCCTTCTCCTCCGTCTATTGACTATCCCCTCCGCCTGTCAGTGCGGGCTGATGTCCATCGCTCTCCTAACGGCCGTCGTGTGTGCTCTCGTTCAGCTTCTGTTGAGACGCTGGAATCCGTTGCCCAGTATGTAGTTGCTGGGACACCTGTCTCTTTAAGTCAGAAGCGTAAGCCTGGCTCCTCTCCTTCCTCCTCCCCGGCAGGTAAGGCGGCTTCGCTTTCTTCCTCAGCCCCTACTACTGGCTCTATTGCTCCTTCCCCTCCCATTTCAGTGGTTGCACCCCTTGTTCCTGCTATGGAGGTTTCTTTGGCCCCCGCTTCCCTCTCGGTTGCTGCCCTTGCTGAGGTGCGCTCCCCTCTTCCTGCTGCTGTCCTTGACTGCTCCTATCAGTTGCCTTCCCCTCTTCCTCCTCCTCCGGACCCCTCCCGTCTGCCTCTGGTCTGTTCTCCCGCTTCCTTCCCTCCGTCTTTGCTCAGTTTACCCATGCCCCCTAACCCTGACTTTGCTGACCCTGATCTTCTTTAATGTGCTATGTTGCTCTTTCGCCTCGCCTTTGTTTCTTCCTTGTTCTCTGTTGTTGTCCTATCTCCTCTCGTCGATGTCTATTCTTCAATGGAACGTTCGAGGTTATTACGCCCATTTCCTTGAACTGCAACTTCTGATTTTGCGGTTTTCAACCCCTTTGTGTCTGTCTCCAGGAGCCGATGCTTGGTGCTCGTTCTGGTCGCTTTCGTGGCTATTACACCCCCCGCCAGCTGTTGCTGAGGCTCCTAACTCTTCTGCTCTCTTGATTCGCTCGGATGTTCCCTTTGTCTCCTTACTTTCTCCTTTGCCTCTCCATTGTTCTGCTGCTCGTATCTTTGTGGGGAAATGGTACACCATTTGTTCCATTTATCTCCCCCCGAGTGTATCACTTTCTCTTCCTGATCTGAAACACCTCCTGGACTCCTTGCCGGAGCCTGTGCTCTTGCTAGGTGATTTCAATTGTCGTCATTCCCTTTGGGGTGATGTTCAGACGAACACCCGAGGTTACCTTCTTGAGCCGTTTATCCTCTTCTTTCCTGTCTCTTCTGAATTCTGGTGAGCTTTCTCTTTGCTCGTCTTCTCTTTACTTAGATTTCACGTGGCAGGTTCTTGATGACCTCCATGGCAGTGACCATTTCCCCATCCTTGTTACCTTTTTCTCTTTTCACCCTCCCCTCTCCTTCCCTAGGTGGCAGTTTGCTAAAGCTGACTGGAACCTATTTACCCTCAGTGCTGCTCTCTGACCTCTCCCTCGCTCTCTCCTCCTTTTTCATGACACTGTCATCGACGCTGCCCTCAGCTCTATTCCTCGTTCTTCCTCTCGGGGTCCACGGAAGTGCGTTCCCTGGTGGAATGTAGACTGTGCTCGGGCTGTCCGATGTAAGCGTGCAGTTTGGAAAAGACACCGCTGTTGGCAGACGGCCGATTCTTTTCTTTTCTTTCGCAAGGCGAGTGCTGTGGCTCGTAAGGCCATCCGTACAGCTAAACGTGAATGTTGGGCATCTTATGTCTCCACCATTACGTCCAAAACTCCTCTGCCACAGATCTGGAAGTGTATCCGCAAGATAGCGGGTAAGTTCGTTCCCGATGTTTCACCGGTCCTTCACCTCCATGATACTCTTGTGGCGGACCCGTTGCAGGTCGCTACCGAACGGGGGTTCCCACTTTTCTTCATTTAGCTCTTGTCTTCATCTTCCCCAATCTTTCCTTCTTCGTAAACCTGTCCTTGAATCAAGTGCTTTAGATTTCTGCACTCGTCTTCGACTTCCCTATAACGATCCCTTCTCTCTCTCTCTGAACTTCGTTCTGCCTTGGCCCTCTGCGGTTCTACGGCGGCGGGCTCCGATGGCATTCATTATGAGATGCTTCGCCATCTCCCTCTGTGCACGTCTCAGTATTTGCTGAGTCTGTATAATTGGTTCTGGAAATCGTCCTCAGTCCCTGAGGACTGGCTCGATGCCGTTGCCCTCCCTGTTCGCAAGCCAAGGTCTCTGGGAATATTCCCTAAGGACTTTCGCCCTATTGCCCTCACAAGTTGTGTCTACAAACTCTTTGAACGTATGGTTATCGTTCGTCTGATGTGGTTCCTGGAACACCATCACCTCCTTCCCTTCTCAATTTGGTTTCCGCAAGTGCCGCAGCACGACAGATGTCCTGGTGAACTTGGAGGTCTATATTCGTACTGCTTTTGCTGCGAGGACCTCCGTTGTTGCTGTCCTTTTTGACCTGCAAAAGGCTTACGACACCACTTGGCGATATCATATTCTATCCCAGCTTCATTCTTTTGGCCTTTGTGGTCATCTCCCTCTCTTTCTCCGCAGCTTCCTCTCTCGTCATTCCTTTCGGGTGCGCCTTGGTACCGCTCTCTCTGCCTCTTTTCAGCAGTACGAAGGTGTGCCCCAGGGTAGTGTTCTGAGCACTACTCTTTGTCTGGTTGCCCTCAATGGTCTACTATCCTCTCTTCCTTCAGGTGTCTTCTCCACTCTCTATGTCGATGATCTTACCCTTTGGTGTCAGGGTGATGATTTTCCTCTCCTTCAATGCCGGCTTCAACTTGCAATTGATGCCGTGTCGTCTTGGGCCACCGATCATGGCTTCAAGTTCTCTACTACTAAGACTTGTGCCATGACTTTTACCCGGAAACGGGTCGTTCTTCATCCCTCTTTGTCACTTTATGGTCATACCCTTTAGTACAAAGATTCTGCAAAGCTTTTGGGGTTATTCTTTGACACTCGTTTGTTTTGGTCTCCCCATATCTCTTACCTCCGTGTTGAGTTCTCTAAGGCCCTTATCCTCCTTCGGGTATTGTCCCATACTACTTGGGGAGCGGATAGGCGCACTCTCCTTGCTTCGCATTCCTCTCTCATCCTGTCTAAGCTCGATTATGGTTGTCCTGCTTCTCCTTCTACTCTTTGCCATCTTGATGCTTTGCACCATACTGGGTTGCGCCTCAGTTCTGGTGCCTTTCGTACGACTCCTGTCCTCAGCTTATATGTTGACACTGGCTTCCTATCTCTCCAGGACCGCCGTGATCACTACTGTCTTCGCTATCTTGCGCGGTCCTTGCAACATCCTTCCTCTTGCCTCTGTCGTGCTTTAACTTTTACTCCTCCTGTGGTTCCTGTTCCTCTTCACCACCTCCCTCTTTCTGTCCGGTTATCTCGCTTACAGGATTCTCTTTCCGTTCATATTTCTAAAATTTCTCCTCGTGTTCCTTCTTTGCCCCCGTGGAGGGTCCCCCTTCCGCAGTTTTGTACATCCTTGACCCGCATTCCTAAAGCTTTTACCCCTCCTACGTTTCTAAAACGCCTTTTCCTTGGGCACTTTTCTTCTCACTCCCTCCGTTTCCGTCTTCACCGATGGGTCTAAGTCTGCGGATGGTGTTGGCTACTCTGTTGTTTTTCCTGACCACACTTATATGTGTCGCCTTCCTCCGGAGACTAGCATCTTCACAGCGGAGCTTTTTGCTATTTTCTATGCTCTTTGTCTCCTTCTCTCTCGTTATTAATCCTCCTTTGTAGTTGTTGTTGACTCTCGTAGTGCCCTCATGGCTTTTTGGTCCTTTAATCCAGTTCATCCAGTGGTTGTCGAGCTCCAGTATTGGCTGTTTCTTGTTCACAGTAAATTTAAGTTGGTTGAGTTTTGTTGGGTTCCCAGCCATATTGGTGTCTCTTTAAATGAGCGTGCGGATGCTGCTGCCAGGGAAGCTGTCCACTCTTGTCCCATCTCTCGTAAAGGTACTCCTTATTCCGACTCTTACCCGGTTATCCATTCCTCCATCCTTACCCGTTGGCAGGCTTCTTGGTCGTCTGTTACTGGTAACAAACTGCGTACTCTTAAGAGTTGTGTGTCCTCGTGGCCGTCCTCCTGCCACCATAACCGGCGATGGGAAATGGCTCTGGCGAGGTTACGTATTGGCCATACTCGCTTAACTCATGGTCACTTGATGGAGCACCACCCTGCTCCTTATTGTCCTAATTGCAGTGTCCCTCTTACCGTCGTGCATATCTTTGTTGAATGTCCTGACTTCCGGGACAAGCGTTTGTCTTGTTTTCCGACCGTCCCCCACGGTCGCTTGTCCCTCGATAGTGTTCTTGGTGACTGATACTTTTGATATCGTTCGCCTTATGTGTTTCTGTTCTCGTATTGGCATCCTTGGTGATATTTAGCGCCCTCTGATTATCCCGCACATTTGATGGTGTTACATAGCCTTCACAGTTTGGTGCCTTCTTTTTGATAATTACTCACTTTACCTGTGGTGTGGTTCATGTGTGTGTAGGTTGTGGCCTTGACCACCTGTTGTGTGGTTCATGTGTGTGTGTAGGGTGTATCTGGAGTTTACTTGAAGGGTTCCATGAGTTCTGCTGGAACAATATTTACAATATTGTACTGCATGGGCTTTGCTATACTATAGTATAGTAATTTTCATATAATGTAGTTTATGTATAGTATAGTATAGTAAAGTATAGTATAGTGTAGTAAAGCACATTGTATAGTAGTAGGAAAACAGCATGTAAAGGATTTGGGAATAATGATGTCCGACGTCCCTTCGTCCCTGATGTCCCTTCAGAGCAGGAGAGATTGCTGAAATAGAGGGAATACAGAGAACATATACGGCACACATAGACACGATAAAGCACCTAAATTATTGGGATCGTCTCAAAGCTCTCCAAATGTACTCACTAGAAAGGAGACGAGAGAGATACCAAGTAATATACACATGGAAAATACTGGAAGGCCAGGTCCTTAATCTACACAGTAAAGTAACAACGTACTGGAGTGAACGATATGGAAGAAAATGCAGAATAGAACCAGTTAAGACCAGAGGTGCCATGGGCACAATCAGAGAACACTATAAACATCAGAGGTTAACGTCCGCCCAGTGACTATAAGAAATATTGCCGGAACAACCGTGGACATCTTCAGGGGGAAAACTAGATCATTTTGTCAATGAAGTGCCGGATCAGCCGGAGTGTTGTGGGTATGTGGGCCTGCGGGCCGCTCCAAGCAACAGCCTGGTGGACCAAACCCTCAAGTCAAGCCTGGCCTCGGGCCGGGCTTGGGGAGTAGAGGAGCTCTCAGAACCCCATCAACCAGGTATATGTGCTTTACTATATCCCTTAATATGGTATACCACAATATATGTAGCATATTTTGTGGTAGGCCAGGCCTAGTGGTCTGGGATGGCTCCTCAGTCGTGTGCAATGTAAGCACATCTACACTACATTAACATTGTATTTTATTTTGTAATGTAATTATATAACGTTGTTTGTATGGCTTTGTTTATCTTGTATTTTACTTGTAATTTGTCTTGTGCTTTCAGGTAAGTCATCGGCTGGTTAATACAGGCGAAGCGTGCTGGTTATGGTGAGTGTTGTGTGTTGGTTATGGTGAGTGTTGTGTGTTGGTTATGGTGAGTGTTGTGTGTTGGTTATGGTGAGTGTTGTGTGTTGGTTATGGTGAGTGTTGTGTGTTGGTTATGGTGAGTGTTGTGTGTCCTTGTGTGTTGGTTATGGTGAGTGTTGTGTGTCCTTGTGTGTTGGTTATGGTGAGTGTTATGTGCTGGTTATGGTGAGTGTTGTGTGCTGGTTATGGTGAGTGTTGTGTGTTGGTTATGGTGAGTGTTGTGTGTTGGTTATGGTGAGTGTTGTGTGTTAGTTATGGTGAGTGTTGTGTGCTGGTTATGGTGAATGTTGTGTGTTGGTTATGGTGAGTGTTGTGTGTTGGTTATGGTGAGTGTTGTGTGCTGGTTATGGTGAGTGTTGTGTGTTGGTTATGGTGAGTGTTGTGTGTTGGTTATGGTGAGTGTTGTGTGTTGGTTATGGTGAGTGTTGTGTGCTGGTTATGGTGAGTGTTGTGTGTTGGTTATGGTGAGTGTTGTGTGTTGGTTATGGTGAGTGTTGTGTGTCCTTGTGTGCTGGTTATGGTGAGTGTTGTGTGCTGGTTATGGTGAGTGTTGTGTGTTGGTTATGGTGAGTGTTGTGTGTTGGTTATGGTGAGTGTTGTGTGTCCTTGTGTGTTGGTTATGGTGAGTGTTGTGTGTTGGTTATGGTGAGTGTTGTGTGTTGGTTATGGTGAGTGTTGTGTGTTGGTTATGGTGAGTGTTGTGTGTTGGTTATGGTGAGTGTTGTGTGCTGGTTATGGTGAGTGTTGTGTGCTGGTTATGGTGAGTGTTGTGTGCTGGTTATGGTGAGTGTTGTGTGTTGGTTATGGTGAGTGTTGTGTGTCCTTGTGTGTTGGTTATGGTGAGTGTTGTGTGTCCTTGTGTGTTGGTTATGGTGAGTGTTGTGTGTTGGTTATGGTGAGTGTTGTGTGCTGGTTATGGTGAGTGTTGTGTGCTGGTTATGGTGAGTGTTGTGTGTTGGTTATGGTGAGTGTTGTGTGCTGGTTATGGTGAGTGTTGTGTGTTGGTTATGGTGAGTGGTGAGTGTTGTGTGTCCTTGTGTGTTGGTTATGGTGAGTGTTGTGTGTCCTTGTGTGTTGGTTATGGTGAGTGTTGTGTGTTGGTTATGGTGAGTGTTGTGTGTCCTTGTGTGTTGGTTATGGTGAGTGTTGTGTGTCCTTGTGTGTTGGTTATGGTGAGTGTTATGTGCTGGTTATGGTGAGTGTTGTGTGCTGGTTATGGTGAGTGTTGTGTGTTGGTTATGGTGAGTGTTGTGTGTTGGTTATGGTGAGTGTTGTGTGTTAGTTATGGTGAGTGTTGTGTGCTGGTTATGGTGAATGTTGTGTGTTGGTTATGGTGAGTGTTGTGTGTTGGTTATGGTGAGTGTTGTGTGCTGGTTATGGTGAGTGTTGTGTGTTGGTTATGGTGAGTGTTGTGTGTTGGTTATGGTGAGTGTTGTGTGTTGGTTATGGTGAGTGTTGTGTGCTGGTTATGGTGAGTGTTGTGTGTTGGTTATGGTGAGTGTTGTGTGTTGGTTATGGTGAGTGTTGTGTGTCCTTGTGTGCTGGTTATGGTGAGTGTTGTGTGCTGGTTATGGTGAGTGTTGTGTGTTGGTTATGGTGAGTGTTGTGTGTTGGTTATGGTGAGTGTTGTGTGTCCTTGTGTGTTGGTTATGGTGAGTGTTGTGTGTTGGTTATGGTGAGTGTTGTGTGTTGGTTATGGTGAGTGTTGTATGTTGGTTATGGTGAGTGTTGTGTGCTGGTTATGGTGAGTGTTGTGTGCTGGTTATGGTGAGTGTTGTGTGTTGGTTATGGTGAGTGTTGTGTGCTGGTTATAGTGAGTGTTGTGTGTTAGTTATGGTGAGTGTTGTGTGTTGGTTATGGTGAGTGTTGTGTGTCCTTGTGTGTTGGTTATGGTGAGTGTTGTGTGTTGGTTATGGTGAGTGTTGTGTGTTGGGTATGGTGAGTGTTGTGTGTCCTTGTGTGTTTGTTATGGTGAGTGTTGTGTGTTGGTTATGGTGAGTGTTGTGTGCTGGTTATGGTGAGTGTTGTGTGCTGGTTATGGTGAGTGTTGTGTGTTGGTTATGGTGAGTGTTGTGTGCTGGTTATAGTGAGTGTTGTGTGTTAGTTATGGTGAGTGTTGTGTGTTGGTTATGGTGAGTGTTGTGTGCTGGTTATAGTGAGTGTTGTGTGTTAGTTATGGTGAGTGTTGTGTGTTGGTTATGGTGAGTGTTGTGTGTCCTTGTGTGTTGGTTATGGTGAGTGTTGTGTGTTGGTTATGGTGAGTGTTGTGTGTTGGTTATGGTGAGTGTTGTGTGTTGGTTATGGTGAGTGTTGTGTGTCCTTGTGTGTTGGTTATGGTGAGTGTTGTGTGTTGGTTATGGTGAGTGTTGTGTGTTATGGTGAGTGTTGTGTGTTGGTTATGGTGAGTGTTGTGTGTTGGTTATGGTGAGTGTTGTGTGTTGGTTATGGTGAGTGTTGTGTGCTGGTTATGGTGAGTGTTGTGTGTTGGTTATGGTGAGTGTTGTGTGTTGGTTATGGTGAGTGTTGTGTGTTGGTTATGGTGAGTGTTGTGTGTCCTTGTGTGTTAGTTATGGTGAGTGTTGTGTGCTGGTTATGGTGAGTGTTGTGTGTCCTTGTGTGTTAGTTATGGTGAGTGTTGTGTGTTGGTTATGGTGAGTGTTGTGTGCTGGTTATGGTGAGTGTTGTGTGCTGGTTATGGTGAGTGTTGTGTGTTGGTTATGGTGAGTGTTGTGTGTTGGTTATGGTGAGTGTTGTGTGTCCTTGTGTGTTAGTTATGGTGAGTGTTGTGTGCTGGTTATGGTGAGTGTTGTGTGTTGGTTATGGTGAGTGTTGTGTGCTGGTTATGGTGAGTGTTGTGTGTTGGTTATGGTGAGTGTTGTGTGTCCTTGTGTGTTAGTTATGGTGAGTGTTGTGTGCTGGTTATGGTGAGTGTTGTGTGTTGGTTATGGTGAGTGTTGTGTGCTGGTTATGGTGAGTGTTGTGTGTCCTTGTGTGTTAGTTATGGTGAGTGTTGTGTGTCCTTGTGTGTTAGTTATGGTGAGTGTTGTGTGCTGGTTATGGTGAGTGTTGTGTGCTGGTTATGGTGAGTGTTGTGTGTCCTTGTGTGTTAGTTATGGTGAGTGTTGTGTGCTGGTTATGGTGAGTGTTGTGTGTCCTTGTGTGTTAGTTATGGTGAGTGTTGTGTGCTGGTTATGGTGAGTGTTGTGTGCTGGTTATAGTGAGTGTTGTGTGTTGGTTATGGTGAGTGTTGTGTGTTGGTTATGGTGAGTGTTGTGTGTCCTTGTGTGTTGGTTATGGTGAGTGTTGTGTGTCCTTGTGTGTTAGTTATGGTGAGTGTTGTGTGTTGGTTATGGCGAGTGTTGTGTGTTGGTTATGGTGAGTGTTGTGTGATGGTTATGGTGAGTGTTGTGTGTTGGTTATGGTGAGTGTTGTGTGTTGGTTATGGTGAGTGTTGTGTGTTGGTTATGGTGAGTGTTGTGTGTTGGTTATGGTGAGTGTTGTGTGCTGGTTATGGTGAGTGTTGTGTGTCCTTGTGTGTTGGTTATGGTGAGTGTTGTGTGTCCTTGTGTGTTAGTTATGGTGAGTGTTGTGTGTCCTTCTGTGTTAGTTATGGTGAGTGTTGTGTGTCCTTGTGTGTTGGTTATGGTGAGTGTTGTGTGTTGGTTATGGTGAGTGTTGTGTGTTAGTTATGGTGAGTGTTGTGTGTTAGTTATGGTGAGTGTTGTGTCCTTGTGTGTTGGTTATGGTGAGTGTTGTGTGTTGGTTATGGTGAGTGTTGTGTGTTGGTTATGGTGAGTGTTGTGTGTTAGTTATGGTGAGTGTTGTGTCCTTGTGTGTTGGTTATGGTGAGTGTTGTGTGTTGGTTATGGTGAGTGTTGTGTGTCCTTGTGTGTTAGTTATGGTGAGTGTTGTGTGTTGGTTATGGTGAGTGTTGTGTGTTGGTTATGGTGAGTGTTGTGTGTCCTTGTGTGTTGGTTATGGTGAGTGTTGTGTGTCCTTGTGTGTTGGTTATGGTGAGTGTTGTGTGTCCTTGTGTGTTGGTTATGGTGAGTGTTGTGTGTCCTTGTGTGTTGGTTATGGTGAGTGTTGTGTGTTGGTTATGGTGAGTGTTGTGTGTCCTTGTGTGTTGGTTATGGTGAGTGTTGTGTGTCCTTGTGTGTTGGTTATGGTGAGTGTTGTGTGTCCTTGTGTGTTGGTTATGGTGAGTGTTGTGTGTCCTTGTGTGTTGGTTATGGTGAGTGTTGTGTGTTGGTTATGGTGAGTGTTGTGTGTTGGTTATGGTGAGTGTTGTGTGTCCTTGTGTGTTGGTTATGGTGAGTGTTGTGTGTCCTTGTGTGTTGGTTATGGTGAGTGTTGTGTGTTGGTTATGGTGAGTGTTGTGTGTCCTTGTGTGTTGGTTATGGTGAGTGTTGTGTGTTGGTTATGGTGAGTGTTGTGTGTCCTTGTGTGTTGGTTATGGTGAGTGTTGTGTGTTGGTTATGGTGAGTGTTGTGTGTTGGTTATGGTGAGTGTTGTGTGTTGGTTATGGTGAGTGTTGTGTGTTGGTTATGCTGAGTGTTGTGTGTTGGTTATGGTGAGTGTTGTGTGTTGGTTATGGTGAGTGTTGTGTGTTGGTTATGGTGAGTGTTGTGTGTTGGTTATGGTGAGTGTTGTGTGCTGGTTATGGTGAGTGTTGTGTGCTGGTTATGGTGAGTGTTGTGTGTTGGTTATGGTGAGTGTTGTGTGCTGGTTATAGTGAGTGTTGTTTGTTAGTTATGGTGAGTGTTGTGTGTTGGTTATGGTGAGTGTTGTGTGTCCTTGTGTGTTGGTTATGGTGAGTGTTGTGTGTTGGATATGGTGAGTGTTGTGTGATGGTTATGGTGAGTGTTGTGTGTCCTTGTGTGTTGGTTATGGTGAGTGTTGTGTGTTGGTTATGGTGAGTGTTGTGTGTTGGTTATGGTGAGTGTTGTGTGTTGGTTATGGTGAGTGTTGTGTGTCCTTGTGTGTTGGTTATGGTGAGTGTTGTGTGTCCTTGTGTGTTGGTTATGGTGAGTGTTGTGTGTTGGTTATGGTGAGTGTTGTGTGTTATGGTGAGTGTTGTGTGTTGGTTATGGTGAGTGTTGTGTGTTATGGTGAGTGTTGTGTGTTGGTTATGGTGAGTGTTGTGTGTTGGTTATGGTGAGTGTTGTGTGTTGGTTATGGTGAGTGTTGTGTGCTGGTTATGGTGAGTGTTGTGTGTTGGTTATGGTGAGTGTTGTGTGTTGGTTATGGTGAGTGTTGTGTGTTCTTGTGTGTTAGTTATGGTGAGTGTTGTGTGTTGGTTATGGTGAGTGTTGTGTGCTGGTTATGGTGAGTGTTATGTGCTGGTTATGGTGAGTGTTGTGTGTTGGTTATGGTGAGTGTTGTGTGTCCTTGTGTTTTGGTTATGGTGAGTGTTGTGTGTCCTTGTGTTTTGGTTATGGTGAGTGTTGTGTGTCCTTGTGTGTTAGTTATAGTGAGTGTTGTGTGTTGGTTATGGCGAGTGTTGTGTGTTGGTTATGGTGAGTGTTGTGTGTTGGTTATGGTGAGTGTTGTGTGTTGGTTATGGTGAGTGTTGTGTGTTGGTTATGGTGAGTGTTGTGTGTTGGTTATGGTGAGTGTTGTGTGTTGGTTATGGTGAGTGTTGTGTGCTGGTTATGGTGAGTGTTGTGTGTTGGTTATGGTGAGTGTTGTGTGTTGGTTATGGTGAGTGTTGTGTGTTGGTTATGGTGAGTGTTGTGTGTTGGTTATGGTGAGTGTTGTGTGTCCTTGTGTGCTGGTTATGGTGAGTGTTGTGTGCTGGTTATGGTGAGTGTTGTGTGTTGGTTATGGTGAGTGTTGTGTGTTGGTTATGGCGAGTGTTGTGTGTTGGTTATGGTGAGTGTTGTGTGTTGGTTATGGTGAGTGTTGTGTGTTGGTTATGGTGAGTGTTGTGTGTTGGTTATGGTGAGTGTTGTGTGTTGGTTATGGTGAGTGTTGTGTGTTGGTTATGGTGAGTGTTGTGTGTTGGTTATGGTGAGTGTTGTGTGTTGGTTATGGTGAGTGTTGTGTGTTGGTTATGGTGAGTGTTGTGTGTTGGTTATGGTGAGTGTTGTGTGTTGGTTATGGCGAGTGTTGTGTGTTGGTTATGGTGAGTGTTGTGTGTTGGTTATGGTGAGTGTTGTGTGTTGGTTATGGTGAGTGTTGTGTGTTGGTTATGGTGAGTGTTGTGTGTTGGTTATGGTGAGTGTTGTGTGCTGGTTATGGTGAGTGTTGTGTGCTGGTTATGGTGAGTGTTGTGTGTTGGTTATGGTGAGTGTTGTGTGTTCGTTATGGTGAGTGTTGTGTGTTGGTTATGGTGAGTGTTGTGTGTTGGTTATGGTGAATGTTGTGTGTTGGTTATGGTGAGTGTTGTGTGTTGGTTATGGTGAGTGTTGTGTGTTGGTTATGGTGAGTGTTGTGTGTTGGTTATGGTGAGTGTTGTGTGTTGGTTATGGTGAGTGTTGTGTGCTGGTTATGGTGAGTGTTGTGTGCTGGTTATGGTGAGTGTTGTGTGTTGGTTATGGTGAGTGTTGTGTGTTGGTTATGGTGAGTGTTGTGTGTTGGTTATGGTGAGTGTTGTGTGTTGGTTATGGTGAGTGTTGTGTGTCCTTGTGTGTTGGTTATGGTGAGTGTTGTGTGTTCGTTATGGTGAGTGTTGTGTGTTGGTTATGGTGAGTGTTGTGTGCTGGTTATGGTGAGTGTTGTGTGCTGGTTATGGTGAGTGTTGTGTGTTGGTTATGGTGAGTGTTGTGTGTTGGTTATGGTGAGTGTTGTGTGCTGGTTATGGTGACTGTTGTGTGTCCTTGTGTGTTGGTTATGGTGAGTGTTGTGTGTTGGTTATGGTGAGTGTTGTGTGTTAGTTATGGTGAGTGTTGTGTGCTGGTTATGGTGAGTGTTGTGTGCTGGTTATGGTGAGTGTTGTGTGTTGGTTATGGTGAGTGTTGTGTGTTGGTTATGGTGAGTGTTGTGTGTCCTTGTGTGTTGGTTATGGTGAGTGTTGTGTGTCCTTGTGTGTTGGTTATGGTGAGTGTAGTGTGTTGGTTATGGTGAGTGTTGTGTGTCCTTGTGTGTTGGTTATGGTGAGTGTTGTGTGTTGGTTATGGTGAGTGTTGTGTGTTGGTTATGGTGAGTGTTGTGTGTTGGTTATGGTGAGTGTTGTGTGTTAGTTATGGTGAGTGTTGTGTGCTGGTTATGGTGAGTGTTGTGTGCTGGTTATGGTGAGTGTTGTGTGTTGGTTATGGTGAGTGTTGTGTGTTGGTTATGGTGAGTGTTGTGTGTTGGTTATGGTGAGTGTTGTGTGTTGGTTATGGTGAGTGTTGTGTGTTGGTTATGGTGAGTGTTGTGTGTTGGTTATGGTGAGTGTTGTGTGTTGGTTATGGTGAGTGTTGTGTGCTGGTTATGGTGAGTGTTGTGTGCTGGTTATGGTGAGTGTTGTGTTGGTTATGGTGAGTGTTGTGTGTCGGTTATGGTGAGTGTTGTGTGTCCTTGTGTGTTGGTTATGGTGAGTGTTGTGTGTTGGTTATGGTGAGTGTTGTGTGTCCTTGTGTGTTGGTTATGGTGAGTGTTGTGTGTTGGTTATGGTGAGTGTTGTGTGTCCTTGTGTGTTAGTTATGGTGAGTGTTGTGTGTCCTTGTGTGTTAGTTATGGTGAGTGTTGTGTGTTGGTTATGGTGAGTGTTGTGTGTCCTTGTGTGTTGGTTATGGTGAGTGTTGTGTGTTGGTTATGGTGAGTGTTGTGTGCTGGTTATGGTGAGTGTTGTGTGTTGGTTATGGTGAGTGTTGTGTGTTGGTTATGGTGAGTGTTGTGTGTTGGTTATGGTGAGTGTTGTGTGTCCTTGTGTGTTGGTTATGGTGAGTGTTGTGTGTGCTTGTGTGTTGGTTATGGTGAGTGTTGTGTGTCCTTGTGTGTTGGTTATGGTGAGTGTTGTGTGTCCTTGTGTGTTGGTTATGGTGAGTGTAGTGTGTTGGTTATGGTGAGTGTTGTGTGTCCTTGTGTGTTGGTTATGGTGAGTGTTGTGTGTTGGTTATGGTGAGTGTTGTGTGTTAGTTATGGTGAGTGTTGTGTGTTGGTTATGGTGAGTGTTGTGTGTTAGTTATGGTGAGTGTTGTGTGCTGGTTATGGTGAGTGTTGTGTGCTGGTTATGGTGAGTGTTGTGTGTTGGTTATGGTGAGTGTTGTGTGTTGGTTATGGTGAGTGTTGTGTGTTGGTTATGGTGAGTGTTGTGTGTTGGTTATGGTGAGTGTTGTGTGTTGGTTATGGTGAGTGTTGTGTGTTGGTTATGGTGAGTGTTGTGTGTTGGTTATGGTGAGTGTTGTGTGCTGGTTATGGTGAGTGTTGTGTGCTGGTTATGGTGAGTGTTGTGTTGGTTATGGTGAGTGTTGTGTGTCGGTTATGGTGAGTGTTGTGTGTCCTTGTGTGTTGGTTATGGTGAGTGTTGTGTGTTGGTTATGGTGAGTGTTGTGTGTCCTTGTGTGTTGGTTATGGTGAGTGTTGTGTGTTGGTTATGGTGAGTGTTGTGTGTCCTTGTGTGTTAGTTATGGTGAGTGTTGTGTGTCCTTGTGTGTTAGTTATGGTGAGTGTTGTGTGTTGGTTATGGTGAGTGTTGTGTGTCCTTGTGTGTTGGTTATGGTGAGTGTTGTGTGTTGGTTATGGTGAGTGTTGTGTGCTGGTTATGGTGAGTGTTGTGTGTTGGTTATGGTGAGTGTTGTGTGTTGGTTATGGTGAGTGTTGTGTGTTGGTTATGGTGAGTGTTGTGTGTCCTTGTGTGTTGGTTATGGTGAGTGTTGTGTGTGCTTGTGTGTTGGTTATGGTGAGTGTTGTGTGTCCTTGTGTGTTGGTTATGGTGAGTGTTGTGTGTCCTTGTGTGCTTGTTATGGTGAGTGTTGTGTGTTGGTTATGGTGAGTGTTGTGTGTTAGTTATGGTGAGTGTTGTGTGTTGGTTATGGTGAGTGTTGTGTGTCCTTGTGTGTTGGTTATCGCGAGTGTTGTGTGTTGGTTATGGTGAGTGTTGTGTGTTGGTTATGGTGAGTGTTGTGTGTCCTTGTGTGTTGGTTATGGTGAGTGTTGTGTGTCCTTGTGTGTTGGTTATGGTGAGTGTTGTGTGTTGGTTATGGTGAGTGTTGTGTGTCCTTGTGTGTTGGTTATGGTGAGTGTTGTGTGTCCTTGTGTGTTGGTTATGGCGAGTGTTGTGTGTTGGTTATGGTGAGTGTTGTGTGTTGGTTATGGTGAGTGTTGTGTGTTGGTTATGGTGAGTGTTGTGTGTTGGTTATGGTGAGTGTTGTGTGTCCTTGTGTGTTGGTTATGGTGAGTGTTGTGTGTCCTTGTGTGTTGGTTATGGCGAGTGTTGTGTGTCCTTGTGTGTTGGTTATGGTGAGTGTTGTGTGTTGGTTATGGTGAGTGTTGTGTGTCCTTGTGTGTTGGTTATGGTGAGTGTTGTGTGTTGGTTATGGTGAGTGTTGTGTGTCCTTGTGTGTTGGTTATGGTGAGTGTTGTGTATTGGTTATGGTGAGTGTTGTGTGTTGGTTATGGTGAGTGTTGTGTTGGTTATGGTGAGTGTTGTGTGTTGGTTATGGTGAGTGTTGTGTGTTGGTTATGGTGAGTGGTGTGTGTTGGTTATGGTGAGTGTTGTGTGCTGGTTATGGTGAGTGTTGTGTGTCCTTGTGTGTTGGTTATGGTGAGTGTTGTGTGTTAGTTATGGTGAGTGTTGTGTGTTGGTTATGGTGAGTGTTGTGTGTTGGTTATGGTGAGTGTTGTGTGTTGGTTATGGTGAGTGTTGTGTGTTAGTTATGGTGAGTGTTGTGTGTTGGTTATGGTGAGTGTTGTGTGTTGGTTATGGTGAGTGTTGTGTGTTGGTTATGGTGAGTGTTGTGTGTTGGTTATGGTGAGTGTTGTGTGTCCTTGTGTGTTAGTTATGGTGAGTGTTGTGTGTTGGTTATGGTGAGTGTTGTGTGTCCTTGTGTGCTGGTTATGGTGAGTGTTGTGTGTCCTTGTGTGTTAGTTATGGTGAGTGTTGTGTGGTGGTTATGGTGAGT
This sequence comes from Procambarus clarkii, assembly GCF_040958095.1. Taxonomy (NCBI): domain Eukaryota; kingdom Metazoa; phylum Arthropoda; class Malacostraca; order Decapoda; family Cambaridae; genus Procambarus; species Procambarus clarkii. Next base: position 12,498,479 of record NC_091225.1, on the reverse strand, counting down.
GTTGTGTGTTGGTTATGGTGAGTGTTGTGTGTTGGTTATGGTGAGTGTTGTGTGTTGGTTATGGTGAGTGTTGTGTGTCCTTGTGTGTTAGTTATGGTTAGTGTTGTGTGTTGGTTATGGTGAGTGTTGTGTGTCCTTGTGTGTTAGTTATGGTGAGTGTTGTGTGCTGGTTATGGTGAGTGTTGTGTGTCCTTGTGTGTTGGTTATGGTGAGTGTTGTGTGTTGGTTATGGTGAGTGTTGTGTGTTAGTTATGGTGAGTGTTGTGTGTTGGTTATGGTGAGTGTTGTGTGTTGGTTATGGTGAGTGTTGTGTGTTGGTTATGGTGAGTGTTGTGTGTTGGTTATGGTGAGTGTTGTGTGTTGGTTATGGTGAGTGTTGTGTGTTGGTTATGGTGAGTGTTGTGTGTTAGTTATGGTGAGTGTTGTGTGCTGGTTATGGTGAGTGTTGTGTGTCCTTGTGTGTTGGTTATGGTGAGTGTTGTGTGTTGGTTATGGTGAGTGTTGTGTGCTGGTTATGGTGAGTGTTGTGTGTTGGTTATGGTGAGTGTTGTGTGTCCTTGTGTGTTGGTTATGGTGAGTGTTGTGTGTCCTTGTGTGTTAGTTATGGTGAGTGTTGTGTGTTGGTTATGGTGAGTGTTGTGTGTCCTTGTGTATTAGTTATGGTGTGTTGTGTGCTGGTTATGGTGAGTGTTCTGTGTCCTTGTGTGTTAGTTATGGTGAGTGTTGTGTTGGTTATGGTGAGTGTTGTGTGTTGGTTATGGTGAGTGTTGTGTGTTGGTTATGGTGAGTGTTGTGTGTTGGTTATGGTGAGTGTTGTGTGTTGGTTATGGTGAGTGTTGTGTGTTAGTTATGGTGAGTGTTGTGTGTTGGTTATGGTGAGTGTTGTGTGTTGGTTATGGTGAGTGTTGTGTGTTGGTTATGGTGAGTGTTGTGTGTTGGTTATGGTGAGTGTTGTGTGTCCTTGTGTGTTAGTTATGGTGAGTGTTGTGTGTTGGTTATGGTGAGTGTTGTGTGTCCTTGTGTGTTAGTTATGGTGAGTGTTGTGTGTTGGTTATGGTGAGTGTTGTGTGCTGGTTATGGTGAGTGTTGTGTGTCCTTGTGTGTTAGTTATGGTGAGTGTTGTGTGCTGGTTATGGTGAGTGTTGTGTGCTGGTTATAGTGAGTGTTGTGTGTTGGTTATGGTGAGTGTTGTGTGTTAGTTATGGTGAGTGTTGTGTGTTGGTTATGGTGAGTGTTGTGTGTTGGTTATGGTGAGTGTTGTGTGTTGGTTATGGTGAGTGTTGTGTGTTGGTTATGGTGAGTGTTGTGTGTCCTTGTGTGTTGGTTATGGTGAGTGTTGTGTGTTGGTTATGGTGAGTGTTGTGTGTTGGTTATGGTGAGTGTTGTGTGTCCTTGTGTGTTAGTTATGGTGAGTGTTGTGTGTTGGTTATGGTGAGTGTTGTGTGTTGGTTATGGTGAGTGTTGTGTGTTGGTTATGGTGAGTGTTGTGTGTTGGTTATGGTGAGTGTTGTGTGCTGGTTATGGTGAGTGTTGTGTGCTGGTTATGGTGAGTGTTGTGTGTCCTTGTGTGTTGGTTATGGTGAGTGTTGTGTGTTGGTTATGGTGAGTGTTGTGTGTTGGTTATGGTGAGTGTTGTGTGTCCTTGTGTGTTAGTTATGGTGAGTGTTGTGTGCTGGTTATGGTGAGTGTTGTGTGCTGGTTATGGTGAGTGTTGTGTGTCCTTGTGTGTTAGTTATGGTGAGTGTTGTGTGCTGGTTATGGTGAGTGTTGTGTGCTGGTTATGGTGAGTGTTGTGTGTCCTTGTGTGTTAGTTATGGTGAGTGTTGTGTGCTGGTTATGGTGAGTGTTGTGTGTCCTTGTGTGTTAGTTATGGTGAGTGTTGTGTGCTGGTTATGGTGAGTGTTGTGTGCTGGTTATAGTGAGTGTTGTGTGTTGGTTATGGTGAGTGTTGTGTGTTGGTTATGGTGAGTGTTGTGTGTCCTTGTGTGTTGGTTATGGTGAGTGTTGTGTGTCCTTGTGTGTTAGTTATGGTGAGTGTTGTGTGTTGGTTATGGCGAGTGTTGTGTGTTGGTTATGGTGAGTGTTGTGTGATGGTTATGGTGAGTGTTGTGTGTTGGTTATGGTGAGTGTTGTGTGTTGGTTATGGTGAGTGTTGTGTGTTGGTTATGGTGAGTGTTGTGTGTTGGTTATGGTGAGTGTTGTGTGCTGGTTATGGTGAGTGTTGTGTGTCCTTGTGTGTTGGTTATGGTGAGTGTTGTGTGTCCTTGTGTGTTAGTTATGGTGAGTGTTGTGTGTCCTTCTGTGTTAGTTATGGTGAGTGTTGTGTGTCCTTGTGTGTTGGTTATGGTGAGTGTTGTGTGTTGGTTATGGTGAGTGTTGTGTGTTAGTTATGGTGAGTGTTGTGTGTTAGTTATGGTGAGTGTTGTGTCCTTGTGTGTTGGTTATGGTGAGTGTTGTGTGTTGGTTATGGTGAGTGTTGTGTGTTGGTTATGGTGAGTGTTGTGTGTTAGTTATGGTGAGTGTTGTGTCCTTGTGTGTTGGTTATGGTGAGTGTTGTGTGTTGGTTATGGTGAGTGTTGTGTGTCCTTGTGTGTTAGTTATGGTGAGTGTTGTGTGTTGGTTATGGTGAGTGTTGTGTGTTGGTTATGGTGAGTGTTGTGTGTCCTTGTGTGTTGGTTATGGTGAGTGTTGTGTGTCCTTGTGTGTTGGTTATGGTGAGTGTTGTGTGTCCTTGTGTGTTGGTTATGGTGAGTGTTGTGTGTCCTTGTGTGTTGGTTATGGTGAGTGTTGTGTGTTGGTTATGGTGAGTGTTGTGTGTCCTTGTGTGTTGGTTATGGTGAGTGTTGTGTGTCCTTGTGTGTTGGTTATGGTGAGTGTTGTGTGTCCTTGTGTGTTGGTTATGGTGAGTGTTGTGTGTTGGTTATGGTGAGTGTTGTGTGTTGGTTATGGTGAGTGTTGTGTGTCCTTGTGTGTTGGTTATGGTGAGTGTTGTGTGTCCTTGTGTGTTGGTTATGGTGAGTGTTGTGTGTTGGTTATGGTGAGTGTTGTGTGTCCTTGTGTGTTGGTTATGGTGAGTGTTGTGTGTTGATTATGGTGAGTGTTGTGTGTCCTTGTGTGTTGGTTATGGTGAGTGTTGTGTGTTGGTTATGGTGAGTGTTGTGTGTTGGTTATGGTGAGTGTTGTGTGTTGGTTATGGTGAGTGTTGTGTGTTGGTTATGCTGAGTGTTGTGTGTTGGTTATGGTGAGTGTTGTGTGTTGGTTATGGTGAGTGTTGTGTGTTGGTTATGGTGAGTGTTGTGTGTTGGTTATGGTGAGTGTTGTGTGCTGGTTATGGTGAGTGTTGTGTGCTGGTTATGGTGAGTGTTGTGTGTTGGTTATGGTGAGTGTTGTGTGCTGGTTATAGTGAGTGTTGTTTGTTAGTTATGGTGAGTGTTGTGTGTTGGTTATGGTGAGTGTTGTGTGTCCTTGTGTGTTGGTTATGGTGAGTGTTGTGTGTTGGATATGGTGAGTGTTGTGTGATGGTTATGGTGAGTGTTGTGTGTCCTTGTGTGTTGGTTATGGTGAGTGTTGTGTGTTGGTTATGGTGAGTGTTGTGTGTTGGTTATGGTGAGTGTTGTGTGTTGGTTATGGTGAGTGTTGTGTGTCCTTGTGTGGTGGTTATGGTGAGTGTTGTGTGTCCTTGTGTGTTGGTTATGGTGAGTGTTGTGTGTTGGTTATGGTGAGTGTTGTGTGTTATGGTGAGTGTTGTGTGTTGGTTATGGTGAGTGTTGTGTGTTATGGTGAGTGTTGTGTGTTGGTTATGGTGAGTGTTGTGTGTTGGTTATGGTGAGTGTTGTGTGTTGGTTATGGTGAGTGTTGTGTGCTGGTTATGGTGAGTGTTGTGTGTTGGTTATGGTGAGTGTTGTGTGTTGGTTATGGTGAGTGTTGTGTGTCCTTGTGTGTTAGTTATGGTGAGTGTTGTGTGCTGGTTATGGTGAGTGTTGTGTGTCCTTGTGTGTTAGTTATGGTGAGTGTTGTGTGTTGGTTATGGTGAGTGTTGTGTGCTGGTTATGGTGAGTGTTGTGTGCTGGTTATGGTGAGTGTTGTGTGTTGGTTATGGTGAGTGTTGTGTGTCCTTGTGTTTTGGTTATGGTGAGTGTTGTGTGTCCTTGTGTTTTGGTTATTGTGAGTGTTGTGTGTCCTTGTGTGTTAGTTATAGTGAGTGTTGTGTGTTGGTTATGGCGAGTGTTGTGTGTTGGTTATGGTGAGTGTTGTGTGTTGGTTATGGTGAGTGTTGTGTGTTGGTTATGGTGAGTGTTGTGTGTTGGTTATGGTGAGTGTTGTGTGTTGGTTATGGTGAGTGTTGTGTGTTGGTTATGGTGAGTGTTGTGTGCTGGTTATGGTGAGTGTTGTGTGTTGGTTATGGTGAGTGTTGTGTGTTGGTTATGGTGAGTGTTGTGTGTTGGTTATGGTGAGTGTTGTGTGTTGGTTATGGTGAGTGTTGTGTGTCCTTGTGTGCTGGTTATGGTGAGTGTTGTGTGCTGGTTATGGTGAGTGTTGTGTGTTGGTTATGGTGAGTGTTGTGTGTTGGTTATGGTGAGTGTTGTGTGTTGGTTATGGTGAGTGTTGTGTGTTGGTTATGGTGAGTGTTGTGTGTTGGTTATGGTGAGTGTTGTGTGTTGGTTATGGTGAGTGTTGTGTGTTGGTTATGGTGAGTGTTGTGTGTTGGTTATGGTGAGTGTTGTGTGTTGGTTATGGTGAGTGTTGTGTGTTGGTTATGGTGAGTGTTGTGTGTTGGTTATGGTGAGTGTTGTGTGTTGGTTATGGTGAGTGTTGTGTGTTGGTTATGGCGAGTGTTGTGTGTTGGTTATGGTGAGTGTTGTGTGTTGGTTATGGTGAGTGTTGTGTGTTGGTTATGGTGAGTGTTGTGTGTTGGTTATGGTGAGTGTTGTGTGTTGGTTATGGTGAGTGTTGTGTGCTGGTTATGGTGAGTGTTGTGTGCTGGTTATGGTGAGTGTTGTGTGTTGGTTATGGTGAGTGTTGTGTGTTGGTTATGGTGAGTGTTGTGTGTTGGTTATGGTGAGTGTTGTGTGTTGGTTATGGTGAATGTTGTGTGTTGGTTATGGTGAGTGTTGTGTGTTGGTTATGGTGAGTGTTGTGTGTTGGTTATGGTGAGTGTTGTGTGTTGGTTATGGTGAGTGTTGTGTGTTGGTTATGGTGAGTGTTGTGTGCTGGTTATGGTGAGTGTTGTGTGCTGGTTATGGTGAGTGTTGTGTGTTGGTTATGGTGAGTGTTGTGTGTTGGTTATGGTGAGTGTTGTGTGTTGGTTATGGTGAGTGTTGTGTGTTGGTTATGGTGAGTGTTGTGTGTCCTTGTGTGTTGGTTATGGTGAGTGTTGTGTGTTGGTTATGGTGAGTGTTGTGTGTTGGTTATGGTGAGTGTTGTGTGCTGGTTATGGTGAGTGTTGTGTGCTGGTTATGGTGAGTGTTGTGTGTTGGTTATGGTGAGTGTTGTGTGTTGGTTATGGTGAGTGTTGTGTGCTGGTTATGGTGACTGTTGTGTGTCCTTGTGTGTTGGTTATGGTGAGTGTTGTGTGTTGGTTATGGTGAGTGTTGTGTGTTAGTTATGGTGAGTGTTGTGTGCTGGTTATGGTGAGTGTTGTGTGCTGGTTATGGTGAGTGTTGTGTGTTGGTTATGGTGAGTGTTGTGTGTTGGTTATGGTGAGTGTTGTGTGTCCTTGTGTGTTGGTTATGGTGAGTGTTGTGTGTCCTTGTGTGTTGGTTATGGTGAGTGTAGTGTGTTGGTTATGGTGAGTGTTGTGTGTCCTTGTGTGTTGGTTATGGTGAGTGTTGTGTGTTGGTTATGGTGAGTGTTGTGTGTTGGTTATGGTGAGTGTTGTGTGTTGGTTATGGTGAGTGTTGTGTGTTAGTTATGGTGAGTGTTGTGTGCTGGTTATGGTGAGTGTTGTGTGCTGGTTATGGTGAGTGTTGTGTGTTGGTTATGGTGAGTGTTGTGTGTTGGTTATGGTGAGTGTTGTGTGTTGGTTATGGTGAGTGTTGTGTGTTGGTTATGTTGAGTGTTGTGTGTTGGTTATGGTGAGTGTTGTGTGTTGGTTATGGTGAGTGTTGTGTGTTGGTTATGGTGAGTGTTGTGTGCTGGTTATGGTGAGTGTTGTGTGCTGGTTATGGTGAGTGTTGTGTTGGTTATGGTGAGTGTTGTGTGTCGGTTATGGTGAGTGTTGTGTGTCCTTGTGTGTTGGTTATGGTGAGTGTTGTGTGTTGGTTATGGTGAGTGTTGTGTGTTGGTTATGGTGAGTGTTGTGTGTCCTTGTGTGTTGGTTATGGTGAGTGTTGTGTGTTGGTTATGGTGAGTGTTGTGTGTCCTTGTGTGTTAGTTATGGTGAGTGTTGTGTGTCCTTGTGTGTTAGTTATGGTGAGTGTTGTGTGTTGGTTATGGTGAGTGTTGTGTGTCCTTGTGTGTTGGTTATGGTGAGTGTTGTGTGTTGGTTATGGTGAGTGTTGTGTGCTGGTTATGGTGAGTGTTGTGTGTTGGTTATGGTGAGTGTTGTGTGTTGGTTATGGTGAGTGTTGTGTGTTGGTTATGGTGAGTGTTGTGTGTCCTTGTGTGTTGGTTATGGTGAGTGTTGTGTGTGCTTGTGTGTTGGTTATGGTGAGTGTTGTGTGTCCTTGTGTGTTGGTTATGGTGAGTGTTGTGTGTCCTTGTGTGCTTGTTATGGTGAGTGTTGTGTGTTGGTTATGGTGAGTGTTGTGTGTTAGTTATGGTGAGTGTTGTGTGTTGGTTATGGTGAGTGTTGTGTGTCCTTGTGTGTTGGTTATGGCGAGTGTTGTGTGTTGGTTATGGTGAGTGTTGTGTGTTGGTTATGGTGAGTGTTGTGTGTCCTTGTGTGTTGGTTATGGTGAGTGTTGTGTGTCCTTGTGTGTTGGTTATGGTGAGTGTTGTGTGTTGGTTATGGTGAGTGTTGTGTGTCCTTGTGTGTTGGTTATGGTGAGTGTTGTGTGTCCTTGTGTGTTGGTTATGGCGAGTGTTGTGTGTTGGTTATGGTGAGTGTTGTGTGTTGGTTATGGTGAGTGTTGTGTGTTGGTTATGGTGAGTGTTGTGTGTTGGTTATGGTGAGTGTTGTGTGTCCTTGTGTGTTGGTTATGGTGAGTGTTGTGTGTCCTTGTGTGTTGGTTATGGCGAGTGTTGTGTGTCCTTGTGTGTTGGTTATGGTGAGTGTTGTGTGTTGGTTATGGTGAGTGTTGTGTGTCCTTGTGTGTTGGTTATGGTGAGTGTTGTGTGTTGGTTATGGTGAGTGTTGTGTGTCCTTGTGTGTTGGTTATGGTGAGTGTTGTGTATTGGTTATGGTGAGTGTTGTGTGTTGGTTATGGTGAGTGTTGTGTTGGTTATGGTGAGTGTTGTGTGTTGGTTATGGTGAGTGTTGTGTGTTGGTTATGGTGAGTGGTGTGTGTTGGTTATGGTGAGTGTTGTGTGCTGGTTATGGTGAGTGTTGTGTGTCCTTGTGTGTTGGTTATGGTGAGTGTTGTGTGTTAGTTATGGTGAGTGTTGTGTGTTGGTTATGGTGAGTGTTGTGTGTTGGTTATGGTGAGTGTTGTGTGTTGGTTATGGTGAGTGTTGTGTGTTAGTTATGGTGAGTGTTGTGTGTTGGTTATGGTGAGTGTTGTGTGTTGGTTATGGTGAGTGTTGTGTGTTGGTTATGGTGAGTGTTGTGTGTTGGTTATGGTGAGTGTTGTGTGTCCTTGTGTGTTAGTTATGGTGAGTGTTGTGTGTTGGTTATGGTGAGTGTTGTGTGTCCTTGTGTGCTGGTTATGGTGAGTGTTGTGTGTCCTTGTGTGTTAGTTATGGTGAGTGTTGTGTGGTGGTTATGGTGAGTGTTGTGTGTTGGTTATGGTGAGTGTTGTGTGTTGGTTATGGTGAGTGTTGTGTGTTGGTTATGGTGAGTGTTGTGTGTCCTTGTGTGTTAGTTATGGTTAGTGTTGTGTGTTGGTTATGGTGAGTGTTGTGTGTCCTTGTGTGTTAGTTATGGTGAGTGTTGTGTGCTGGTTATGGTGAGTGTTGTGTGTCCTTGTGTGTTGGTTATGGTGAGTGTTGTGTGTTGGTTATGGTGAGTGTTGTGTGTTAGTTATGGTGAGTGTTGTGTGTTGGTTATGGTGAGTGTTGTGTGTTGGTTATGGTGAGTGTTGTGTGTTGGTTATGGTGAGTGTTGTGTGTTGGTTATGGTGAGTGTTGTGTGTTGGTTATGGTGAGTGTTGTGTGTTGGTTATGGTGAGTGTTGTGTGTTAGTTATGGTGAGTGTTGTGTGCTGGTTATGGTGAGTGTTGTGTGTCCTTGTGTGTTGGTTATGGTGAGTGTTGTGTGTTGGTTATGGTGAGTGTTGTGTGCTGGTTATGGTGAGTGTTGTGTGTTGGTTATGGTGAGTGTTGTGTGTCCTTGTGTGTTGGTTATGGTGAGTGTTGTGTGTCCTTGTGTGTTAGTTATGGTGAGTGTTGTGTGTTGGTTATGGTGAGTGTTGTGTGTCCTTGTGTATTAGTTATGGTGTGTTGTGTGCTGGTTATGGTGAGTGTTCTGTGTCCTTGTGTGTTAGTTATGGTGAGTGTTGTGTTGGTTATGGTGAGTGTTGTGTGTTGGTTATGGTGAGTGTTGTGTGTTGGTTATGGTGAGTGTTGTGTGTTGGTTATGGTGAGTGTTGTGTGTTGGTTATGGTGAGTGTTGTGTGTTAGTTATGGTGAGTGTTGTGTGTTGGTTATGGTGAGTGTTGTGTGTTGGTTATGGTGAGTGTTGTGTGTTGGTTATGGTGAGTGTTGTGTGTTGGTTATGGTGAGTGTTGTGTGTCCTTGTGTGTTAGTTATGGTGAGTGTTGTGTGTTGGTTATGGTGAGTGTTGTGTGTCCTTGTGTGTTAGTTATGGTGAGTGTTGTGTGTTGGTTATGGTGAGTGTTGTGTGCTGGTTATGGTGAGTGTTGTGTGTCCTTGTGTGTTAGTTATGGTGAGTGTTGTGTGCTGGTTATGGTGAGTGTTGTGTGCTGGTTATAGTGAGTGTTGTGTGTTGGTTATGGTGAGTGTTGTGTGTTAGTTATGGTGAGTGTTGTGTGTTGGTTATGGTGAGTGTTGTGTGTTGGTTATGGTGAGTGTTGTGTGTTGGTTATGGTGAGTGTTGTGTGTTGGTTATGGTGAGTGTTGTGTGTCCTTGTGTGTTGGTTATGGTGAGTGTTGTGTGTTGGTTATGGTGAGTGTTGTGTGTTGGTTATGGTGAGTGTTGTGTGTCCTTGTGTGTTAGTTATGGTGAGTGTTGTGTGTTGGTTATGGTGAGTGTTGTGTGTTGGTTATGGTGAGTGTTGTGTGTTGGTTATGGTGAGTGTTGTGTGTTGGTTATGGTGAGTGTTGTGTGCTGGTTATGGTGAGTGTTGTGTGCTGGTTATGGTGAGTGTTGTGTGTTGGTTATGGTGAGTGTTGTGTGTTGGTTATGGTGAGTGTTGTGTGTTGGTTATGGTGAGTGTTGTGTGTCCTTGTGTGTTGGTTATGGTGAGTGTTGTGTGTTGGTTATGGTGAGTGTTGTGTGTTGGTTATGGTGAGTGTTGTGTGCTGGTTATGGTGAGTGTTGTGTGCTGGTTATGGTGAGTGTTGTGTGTTGGTTATGGTGAGTGTTGTGTGTTGGTTATGGTGAGTGTTGTGTGCTGGTTATGGTGATTGTTGTGTGTCCTTGTGTGTTGGTTATGGTGAGTGTTGTGTGTTGGTTATGGTGAGTGTTGTGTGTTAGTTATGGTGAGTGTTGTGTGCTGGTTATGGTGAGTGTTGTGTGCTGGTTATGGTGAGTGTTGTGTGTTGGTTATGGTGAGTGTTGTGTGTTGGTTATGGTGAGTGTTGTGTGTCCTTGTGTGTTGGTTATGGTGAGTGTTGTGTGTCCTTGTGTGTTGGTTATGGTGAGTGTAGTGTGTTGGTTATGGTGAGTGTTGTGTGTCCTTGTGTGTTGGTTATGGTGAGTGTTGTGTGTTGGTTATGGTGAGTGTTGTGTGTTGGTTATGGTGAGTGTTGTGTGTTGGTTATGGTGAGTGTTGTGTGTTGGTTATGGTGAGTGTTGTGTGTCCTTGTGTGTTGGTTATGGTGAGTGTTGTGTGTTGGTTATGGTGAGTGTTGTGTGTTGGTTATGGTGAGTGTTGTGTGTCCTTGTGTGTTAGTTATGGTGAGTGTTGTGTGTTGGTTATGGTGAGTGTTGTGTGTTGGTTATGGTGAGTGTTGTGTTGGTTATGGTGAGTGTTGTGTGTTGGTTATGGTGAGTGTTGTGTGCTGGTTATGGTGAGTGTTGTGTGCTGGTTATGGTGAGTGTTGTGTGTTGGTTATGGTGAGTGTTGTGTGTTGGTTATGGTGAGTGTTGTGTGTTGGTTATGGTGAGTGTTGTGTGTCGTTGTGTGTTGGTTATGGTGAGTGTTGTGTGTTGGTTATGGTGAGTGTTGTGTGTTGGTTATGGTGAGTGTTGTGTGCTGGTTATGGTGAGTGTTGTGTGCTGGTTATGGTGAGTGTTGTGTGTTGGTTATGGTGAGTGTTGTGTGTTGGTTATGGTGAGTGTTGTGTGCTGGTTATGGTGACTGTTGTGTGTCCTTGTGTGTTGGTTATGGTGAGTGTTGTGTGTTGGTTATGGTGAGTGTTGTGTGTTAGTTATGGTGAGTGTTGTGTGCTGGTTATGGTGAGTGTTGTGTGCTGGTTATGGTGAGTGTTGTGTGTTGGTTATGGTGAGTGTTGTGTGTTGGTTATGGTGAGTGTTGTGTGTCCTTGTGTGTTGGTTATGGTGAGTGTTGTGTGTCCTTGTGTGTTGGTTATGGTGAGTGTAGTGTGTTGGTTATGGTGAGTGTTGTGTGTCCTTGTGTGTTGGTTATGGTGAGTGTTGTGTGTTGGTTATGGTGAGTGTTGTGTGTTGGTTATGGTGAGTGTTGTGTGTTGGTTATGGTGAGTGTTGTGTGTCCTTGTGTGTTAGTTATGGTGAGTGTTGTGTGTTGGTTATGGTGAGTGTTGTGTGTTGGTTATGGTGAGTGTTGTGTGTTGGTTATGGTGAGTGTTGTGTGTTAGTTATGGTGAGTGTTGTGTGTTGGTTATGGTGAGTGTTGTGTGTTGGTTATGGTGAGTGTTGTGTGTTGGTTATGGTGAGTGTTGTGTGTTGGTTATGGTGAGTGTTGTGTGTTGGTTATGGTGAGTGTTGTGTGTTGGTTATGGTGAGTGTTGTGTGTTAGTTATGGTGAGTGTTGTGTGCTGGTTATGGTGAGTGTTGTGTGTCCTTGTGTGTTGGTTATGGTGAGTGTTGTGTGTTGGTTATGGTGAGTGTTGTGTGCTGGTTATGGTGAGTGTTGTGTGTTGGTTATGGTGAGTGTTGTGTGTCCTTGTGTGTTGGTTATGGTGAGTGTTGTGTGTCCTTGTGTGTTAGTTATGGTGAGTGTTGTGTGTTGGTTATGGTGAGTGTTGTGTGTCCTTGTGTATTAGTTATGGTGTGTTGTGTGCTGGTTATGGTGAGTGTTCTGTGTCCTTGTGTGTTAGTTATGGTGAGTGTTGTGTTGGTTATGGTGAGTGTTGTGTGTTGGTTATGGTGAGTGTTGTGTGTTGGTTATGGTGAGTGTTGTGTGTTGGTTATGGTGAGTGTTGTGTGTTGGTTATGGTGAGTGTTGTGTGTTAGTTATGGTGAGTGTTGTGTGTTGGTTATGGTGAGTGTTGTGTGTTGGTTATGGTGAGTGTTGTGTGTTGGTTATGGTGAGTGTTGTGTGTTGGTTATGGTGAGTGTTGTGTGTCCTTGTGTGTTAGTTATGGTGAGTGTTGTGTGTTGGTTATGGTGAGTGTTGTGTGTCCTTGTGTGTTAGTTATGGTGAGTGTTGTGTGTTGGTTATGGTGAGTGTTGTGTGCTGGTTATGGTGAGTGTTGTGTGTCCTTGTGTGTTAGTTATGGTGAGTGTTGTGTGCTGGTTATGGTGAGTGTTGTGTGCTGGTTATAGTGAGTGTTGTGTGTTGGTTATGGTGAGTGTTGTGTGTTAGTTATGGTGAGTGTTGTGTGTTGGTTATGGTGAGTGTTGTGTGTTGGTTATGGTGAGTGTTGTGTGTTGGTTATGGTGAGTGTTGTGTGTTGGTTATGGTGAGTGTTGTGTGTCCTTGTGTGTTGGTTATGGTGAGTGTTGTGTGTTGGTTATGGTGAGTGTTGTGTGTTGGTTATGGTGAGTGTTGTGTGTCCTTGTGTGTTAGTTATGGTGAGTGTTGTGTGTTGGTTATGGTGAGTGTTGTGTGTTGGTTATGGTGAGTGTTGTGTGTTGGTTATGGTGAGTGTTGTGTGTTGGTTATGGTGAGTGTTGTGTGCTGGTTATGGTGAGTGTTGTGTGCTGGTTATGGTGAGTGTTGTGTGTTGGTTATGGTGAGTGTTGTGTGTTGGTTATGGTGAGTGTTGTGTGTTGGTTATGGTGAGTGTTGTGTGTTGGTTATGGTGAGTGTTGTGTGCTGGTTATGGTGAGTGTTGTGTGCTGGTTATGGTGAGTGTTGTGTGTTGGTTATGGTGAGTGTTGTGTGTTGGTTATGGTGAGTGTTGTGTGCTGGTTATGGTGACTGTTGTGTGTCCTTGTGTGTTGGTTATGGTGAGTGTTGTGTGTTGGTTATGGTGAGTGTTGTGTGTTAGTTATGGTGAGTGTTGTGTGCTGGTTATGGTGAGTGTTGTGTGCTGGTTATGGTGAGTGTTGTGTGTTGGTTATGGTGAGTGTTGTGTGTTGGTTATGGTGAGTGTTGTGTGTCCTTGTGTGTTGGTTATGGTGAGTGTTGTGTGTCCTTGTGTGTTGGTTATGGTGAGTGTAGTGTGTTGGTTATGGTGAGTGTTGTGTGTCCTTGTGTGTTGGTTATGGTGAGTGTTGTGTGTTGGTTATGGTGAGTGTTGTGTGTTGGTTATGGTGAGTGTTGTGTGTTGGTTATGGTGAGTGTTGTGTGTTGGTTATGGTGAGTGTTGTGTGTCCTTGTGTGTTGGTTATGGTGAGTGTTGTGTGTTGGTTATGGTGAGTGTTGTGTGTTGGTTATGGTGAGTGTTGTGTGTCCTTGTGTGTTAGTTATGGTGAGTGTTGTGTGTTGGTTATGGTGAGTGTTGTGTGTTGGTTATGGTGAGTGTTGTGTGTTGGTTATGGTGAGTGTTGTGTGTTGGTTATGGTGAGTGTTGTGTGCTGGTTATGGTGAGTGTTGTGTGCTGGTTATGGTGAGTGTTGTGTGTTGGTTATGGTGAGTGTTGTGTGTTGGTTATGGTGAGTGTTGTGTGTTGGTTATGGTGAGTGTTGTGTGTCCTTGTGTGTTGGTTATGGTGAGTGTTGTGTGTTGGTTATGGTGAGTGTTGTGTGTTGGTTATGGTGAGTGTTGTGTGCTGGTTATGGTGAGTGTTGTGTGCTGGTTATGGTGAGTGTTGTGTGTTGGTTATGGTGAGTGTTGTGTGTTGGTTATGGTGAGTGTTGTGTGCTGGTTATGGTGACTGTTGTGTGTCCTTGTGTGTTGGTTATGGTGAGTGTTGTGTGTTGGTTATGGTGAGTGTTGTGTGTTAGTTATGGTGAGTGTTGTGTGCTGGTTATGGTGAGTGTTGTGTGCTGGTTATGGTGAGTGTTGTGTGTTGGTTATGGTGAGTGTTGTGTGTTGGTTATGGTGAGTGTTGTGTGTCCTTGTGTGTTGGTTATGGTGAGTGTTGTGTGTCCTTGTGTGTTGGTTATGGTGAGTGTAGTGTGTTGGTTATGGTGAGTGTTGTGTGTCCTTGTGTGTTGGTTATGGTGAGTGTTGTGTGTTGGTTATGGTGAGTGTTGTGTGTTGGTTATGGTGAGTGTTGTGTGTTGGTTATGGTGAGTGTTGTGTGTTAGTTATGGTGAGTGTTGTGTGCTGGTTATGGTGAGTGTTGTGTGCTGGTTATGGTGAGTGTTGTGTGTTGGTTATGGTGAGTGTTGTGTGTTGGTTATGGTGAGTGTTGTGTGTTGGTTATGGTGAGTGTTGTGTGTTGGTTATGGTGAGTGTTGTGTGTTGGTTATGGTGAGTGTTGTGTGTTGGTTATGGTGAGTGTTGTGTGTTGGTTATGGTGAGTGTTGTGTGCTGGTTATGGTGAGTGTTGTGTGCTGGTTATGGTGAGTGTTGTGTTGGTTATGGTGAGTGTTGTGTGTCGGTTATGGTGAGTGTTGTGTGTCCTTGTGTGTTGGTTATGGTGAGTGTTGTGTGTTGGTTATGGTGAGTGTTGTGTGTTGGTTATGGTGAGTGTTGTGTGTCCTTGTGTGTTGGTTATGGTGAGTGTTGTGTGTTGGTTATGGTGAGTGTTGTGTGTCCTTGTGTGTTAGTTATGGTGAGTGTTGTGTGTCCTTGTGTGTTAGTTATGGTGAGTGTTGTGTGTTGGTTATGGTGAGTGTTGTGTGTCCTTGTGTGTTGGTTATGGTGAGTGTTGTGTGTTGGTTATGGTGAGTGTTGTGTGCTGGTTATGGTGAGTGTTGTGTTGGGTATGGTGAGTGTTGTGTGTTGGTTATGGTGAGTGTTGTGTGTTGGTTATGGTGAGTGTTGTGTGTCCTTGTGTGTTGGTTATGGTGAGTGTTGTGTGTCCTTGTGTGTTGGTTATGGTGAGTGTTGTGTGTCCTTGTGTGCTTGTTATGGTGAGTGTTGTGTGTTGGTTATGGTGAGTGTTGTGTGTTAGTTATGGTGAGTGTTGTGTGTTGGTTATGGTGAGTGTTGTGTGTCCTTGTGTGTTGGTTATGGCGAGTGTTGTGTGTTGGTTATGGTGAGTGTTGTGTGTTGGTTATGGTGAGTGTTGTGTGTCCTTGTGTGTTGGTTATGGTGAGTGTTGTGTGTCCTTGTGTGTTGGTTATGGTGAGTGTTGTGTGTTGGTTATGGTGAGTGTTGTGTGTCCTTGTGTGTTGGTTATGGTGAGTGTTGTGTGTCCTTGTGTGTTGGTTATGGCGAGTGTTGTGTGTTGGTTATGGTGAGTGTTGTGTGTTGGTTATGGTGAGTGTTGTGTGTTGGTTATGGTGAGTGTTGTGTGTTGGTTATGGTGAGTGTTGTGTGTCCTTGTGTGTTGGTTATGGTGAGTGTTGTGTGTCCTTGTGTGTTGGTTATGGCGAGTGTTGTGTGTCCTTGTGTGTTGGTTATGGTGAGTGTTGTGTGTTGGTTATGGTGAGTGTTGTGTGTCCTTGTGTGTTGGTTATGGTGAGTGTTGTGTGTTGGTTATGGTGAGTGTTGTGTGTCCTTGTGTGTTGGTTATGGTGAGTGTTGTGTATTGGTTATGGTGAGTGTTGTGTGTTGGTTATGGTGAGTGTTGTGTGTCCTTGTGTGCTTGTTATGGTGAGTGTTGTGTGTTGGTTATGGTGAGTGTTGTGTGTTAGTTATGGTGAGTGTTGTGTGTTGGTTATGGTGAGTGTTGTGTGTCCTTGTGTGTTGGTTATGGCGAGTGTTGTGTGTTGGTTATGGTGAGTGTTGTGTGTTGGTTATGGTGAGTGTTGTGTGTCCTTGTGTGTTGGTTATGGTGAGTGTTGTGTGTCCTTGTGTGTTGGTTATGGTGAGTGTTGTGTGTTGGTTATGGTGAGTGTTGTGTGTCCTTGTGTGTTGGTTATGGTGAGTGTTGTGTGTCCTTGTGTGTTGGTTATGGCGAGTGTTGTGTGTTGGTTATGGTGAGTGTTGTGTGTTGGTTATGGTGAGTGTTGTGTGTTGGTTATGGTGAGTGTTGTGTGTTGGTTATGGTGAGTGTTGTGTGTCCTTGTGTGTTGGTTATGGTGAGTGTTGTGTGTCCTTGTGTGTTGGTTATGGCGAGTGTTGTGTGTCCTTGTGTGTTGGTTATGGTGAGTGTTGTGTGTCCTTGTGTGCTTGTTATGGTGAGTGTTGTGTGTTGGTTATGGTGAGTGTTGTGTGTTAGTTATGGTGAGTGTTGTGTGTTGGTTATGGTGAGTGTTGTGTGTCCTTGTGTGTTGGTTATGGCGAGTGTTGTGTGTTGGTTATGGTGAGTGTTGTGTGTTGGTTATGGTGAGTGTTGTGTGTCCTTGTGTGTTGGTTATGGTGAGTGTTGTGTGTCCTTGTGTGTTGGTTATGGTGAGTGTTGTGTGTTGGTTATGGTGAGTGTTGTGTGTCCTTGTGTGTTGGTTATGGTGAGTGTTGTGTGTCCTTGTGTGTTGGTTATGGCGAGTGTTGTGTGTTGGTTATGGTGAGTGTTGTGTGTTGGTTATGGTGAGTGTTGTGTGTTGGTTATGGTGAGTGTTGTGTGTTGGTTATGGTGAGTGTTGTGTGTCCTTGTGTGTTGGTTATGGTGAGTGTTGTGTGTCCTTGTGTGTTGGTTATGGCGAGTGTTGTGTGTCCTTGTGTGTTGGTTATGGTGAGTGTTGTGTGTTGGTTATGGTGAGTGTTGTGTGTCCTTGTGTGTTGGTTATGGTGAGTGTTGTGTGTTGGTTATGGTGAGTGTTGTGTGTCCTTGTGTGTTGGTTATGGTGAGTGTTGTGTATTGGTTATGGTGAGTGTTGTGTGTTGGTTATGGTGAGTGTTGTGTGTTGGTTATGGTGAGTGTTGTGTGTTGGTTATGGTGAGTGTTGTGTGTTGGTTATGGTGAGTGTTGTGTGTTGGTTATGGTGAGTGTTGTGTGCTGGTTATGGTGAGTGTTGTGTGTCCTTGTGTGTTGGTTATGGTGAGTGTTGTGTGTTAGTTATGGTGAGTGTTGTGTGTTGGTTATGGTGAGTGTTGTGTGTTGGTTATGGTGAGTGTTGTGTGTTGGTTATGGTGAGTGTTGTGTGTTAGTTATGGTGAGTGTTGTGTGTTGGTTATGGTGAGTGTTGTGTGTTGGTTATGGTGAGTGTTGTGTGTTGGTTATGGTGAGTGTTGTGTGTTGGTTATGGTGAGTGTTGTGTGTCCTTGTGTGTTAGTTATGGTGAGTGTTGTGTGTTGGTTATGGTGAGTGTTGTGTGTCCTTGTGTGCTGGTTATGGTGAGTGTTGTGTGTCCTTGTGTGTTAGTTATGGTGAGTGTTGTGTGGTGGTTATGGTGAGTGTTGTGTGTTGGTTATGGTGAGTGTTGTGTGTTGGTTATGGTGAGTGTTGTGTGTTGGTTATGGTGAGTGTTGTGTGTCCTTGTGTGTTAGTTATGGTTAGTGTTGTGTGTTGGTTATGGTGAGTGTTGTGTGTCCTTGTGTGTTAGTTATGGTGAGTGTTGTGTGCTGGTTATGGTGAGTGTTGTGTGTCCTTGTGTGTTGGTTATGGTGAGTGTTGTGTGTTGGTTATGGTGAGTGTTGTGTGTTAGTTATGGTGAGTGTTGTGTGTTGGTTATGGTGAGTGTTGTGTGTTGGTTATGGTGAGTGTTGTGTGTTGGTTATGGTGAGTGTTGTGTGTTGGTTATGGTGAGTGTTGTGTGTTGGTTATGGTGAGTGTTGTGTGTTGGTTATGGTGAGTGTTGTGTGTTAGTTATGGTGAGTGTTGTGTGCTGGTTATGGTGAGTGTTGTGTGTCCTTGTGTGTTGGTTATGGTGAGTGTTGTGTGTTGGTTATGGTGAGTGTTGTGTGCTGGTTATGGTGAGTGTTGTGTGTTGGTTATGGTGAGTGTTGTGTGTCCTTGTGTGTTGGTTATGGTGAGTGTTGTGTGTCCTTGTGTGTTAGTTATGGTGAGTGTTGTGTGTTGGTTATGGTGAGTGTTGTGTGTCCTTGTGTATTAGTTATGGTGTGTTGTGTGCTGGTTATGGTGAGTGTTCTGTGTCCTTGTGTGTTAGTTATGGTGAGTGTTGTGTTGGTTATGGTGAGTGTTGTGTGTTGGTTATGGTGAGTGTTGTGTGTTGGTTATGGTGAGTGTTGTGTGTTGGTTATGGTGAGTGTTGTGTGTTGGTTATGGTGAGTGTTGTGTGTTAGTTATGGTGAGTGTTGTGTGTTGGTTATGGTGAGTGTTGTGTGTTGGTTATGGTGAGTGTTGTGTGTTGGTTATGGTGAGTGTTGTGTGTTGGTTATGGTGAGTGTTGTGTGTCCTTGTGTGTTAGTTATGGTGAGTGTTGTGTGTTGGTTATGGTGAGTGTTGTGTGTCCTTGTGTGTTAGTTATGGTGAGTGTTGTGTGTTGGTTATGGTGAGTGTTGTGTGCTGGTTATGGTGAGTGTTGTGTGTCCTTGTGTGTTAGTTATGGTGAGTGTTGTGTGCTGGTTATGGTGAGTGTTGTGTGCTGGTTATAGTGAGTGTTGTGTGTTGGTTATGGTGAGTGTTGTGTGTTAGTTATGGTGAGTGTTGTGTGTTGGTTATGGTGAGTGTTGTGTGTTGGTTATGGTGAGTGTTGTGTGTTGGTTATGGTGAGTGTTGTGTGTTGGTTATGGTGAGTGTTGTGTGTCCTTGTGTGTTGGTTATGGTGAGTGTTGTGTGTTGGTTATGGTGAGTGTTGTGTGTCCTTGTGTGTTAGTTATGGTGAGTGTTGTGTGTTGGTTATGGTGAGTGTTGTGTGTCCTTGTGTGTTAGTTATGGTGAGTGTTGTGTGCTGGTTATGGTGAGTGTTGTGTGTCCTTGTGTGTTAGTTATGGTGAGTGTTGTGTGGTGGTTATGGTGAGTGTTGTGTGTTGGTTATGGTGAGTGTTGTGTGTTGGTTATGGTGAGTGTTGTGTGTTGGTTATGGTGAGTGTTGTGTGTTGGTTATGGTGAGTGTTGTGTGTCCTTGTGTGTTGGTTATGGTGAGTGTTGTGTGTCCTTGTGTGTTAGTTATGGTGAGTGTTGTGTGTCCTTGTGTGTTGGTTATGGTGAGTGTTGTGTGTTGGTTATGGCGAGTGTTGTGTGTTGGTTATGGTGAATGTTGTGTGTCCTTGTGTGTTGGTTATGGTGAGTGTTGTGTGTCCTTGTGTGTTAGTTATGGTGAGTGTTGTGTGTCCTTGTGTTTTGGTTATGGTGAGTGTTGTGTGGTGGTTATGGTGAGTGTTGTGTGCTGGTTATGGTGAGTGTTGTGTGTTGGTTATGGTGAGTGTTGTGTGTTGGTTATGGTGAGTGTTGTGTGTTGGTTATGGTGAGTGTTGTGTGTCCTTGTGTGTTGGTTATGGTGAGTGTTGTGTGTCCTTGTGTGTTAGTTATGGTGAGTGTTGTGTGTCCTTGTGTGTTGGTTATGGTGAGTGTTGTGTGTTGGTTATGGCGAGTGTTGTGTGTTGGTTATGGTGAGTGTTGTGTGTCCTTGTGTGTTGGTTATGGTGAGTGTTGTGTGTCCTTGTGTGTTAGTTATGGTGAGTGTTGTGTGTCCTTGTGTTTTGGTTATGGTGAGTGTTGTGTGTCCTTGTGTGTTAGTTATAGTGAGTGTTGTGTGTTGGTTATGGCGAGTGTTGTGTGTTGGTTATGGTGAGTGTTGTGTGTTGGTTATGGTGAGTGTTGTGTGTTGGTTATGGTGAGTGTTGTGTGCTGGTTATGGTGAGTGTTGTGTGTTGGTTATGGTGAGTGTTGTGTGTCCTTGTCTGTTGGTTATGGTGAGTGTTGTGTGTCCTTGTGTGTTAGTTATGGTGAGTGTTGTGTGTCCTTGTGTTTTGGTTATGGTGAGTGTTGTGTGTCCTTGTGTGTTAGTTATAGTGAGTGTTGTGTGTTGGTTATGGCGAGTGTTGTATGTTGGTTATGGTGAGTGTTGTGTGTTGGTTATGGTGAGTGTTGTGTGTTGGTTATGGTGAGTGTTGTGTGCTGGTTATGGTGAGTGTTGTGTGTTGGTTATGGTGAGTGTTGTGTGTTGGTTATGGTAAGTGTTGTGTGTTGGTTATGGTGAGTGTTGTGTGTTGGTTATGGTGAGTGTTGTGTGTCCTTGTGTGCTGGTTATGGTGAGTGTTGTGTGCTGGTTATGGTGAGTGTTGTGTGTTGGTTATGGTGAGTGTTGTGTGTTGGTTATGGTGAGTGTTGTGTGTTGGTTATGGTGAGTGTTGTGTGTTGGTTATGGTGAGTGTTGTGTGTTGGTTATGGTGAGTGTTGTGTGTTGGTTATGGTGAGTGT
The DNA here is from genome assembly GCF_040958095.1 of Procambarus clarkii. NCBI lineage: Eukaryota > Metazoa > Arthropoda > Malacostraca > Decapoda > Cambaridae > Procambarus > Procambarus clarkii. The sequence goes on along the minus strand of NC_091225.1, from coordinate 12,478,572 downwards.
TGTGTGTTGGTTATGGTGAGTGTTGTGTGTTGGTTATGGTGAGTGTTGTGTGTTGGTTATGGTGAGTGTTGTGTGTTGGTTATGGTGAGTGTTGTGTGTTGGTTATGGTGAGTGTTGTATGTTGGTTATGGCGAGTGTTGTGTGTTGGTTATGGTGAGTGTTGTGTGTTGGTTATGGTGAGTGTTGTGTGTTGGTTATGGTGAGTGTTGTGTGTTGGTTATGGTGAGTGTTGTGTGTTGGTTATGGTGAGTGTTGTGTGTTGGTTATGGTGAGTGTTGTGTGCTGGTTATGGTGAGTGTTGTGTGCTGGTTATGGTGAGTGTTGTGTGTTGGTTATGGTGAGTGTTGTGTGTTGGTTATGGTGAGTGTTGTGTGCTGGTTATGGTGAGTGTTGTGTGTTGGTTATGGTGAGTGTTGTGTGTTGGTTATGGTGAGTGTTGTGTGTTGGTTATGGTGAGTGTTGTGTGTTGGTTATGGTGAGTGTTGTGTGCTGGTTATGGTGAGTGTTGTGTGCTGGTTATGGTGAGTGTTGTGTGTTGGTTATGGTGAGTGTTGTGTGTTGGTTATGGTGAGTGTTGTGTGTCCTTGTGTGTTGGTTATGGTGAGTGTTGTGTGTTGGTTATGGTGAGTGTTGTGTGTCCTTGTGTGTTGGTTATGGTGAGTGTTGTGTGTTGGTTATGGTGAGTGTTGTGTGTTGGTTATGGTGAGTGTTGTGTGTTGGTTATGGTGAGTGTTGTGTGCTGGTTATGGTGAGTGTTGTGTGTTGGTTATGGTGAGTGTTGTGTGTTGGTTATGGTGAGTGTTGTGTGTTGGTTATGGTGAGTGTTGTGTGCTGGTTATGGTGAGTGTTGTGTGTTGGTTATGGTGAGTGTTGTGTGTTGGTTATGGTGAGTGTTGTGTGTTGGTTATGGTGAGTGTTGTGTGTTGGTTATGGTGAGTGTTGTGTGTTGGTTATGGTGAGTGTTGTGTGTTGGTTATGGTGAGTGTTGTGTGTTGGTTATGGTGAGTGTTGTGTGTTGGTTATGGTGAGTGTTGTGTGCTGGTTATGGTGAGTGTTGTGTGCTGGTTATGGTGAGTGTTGTGTGTTGGTTATGGTGAGTGTTGTGTGTCGGTTATGGTGAGTGTTGTGTGTCCTTGTGTGTTGGTTATGGTGAGTGTTGTGTGTTGGTTATGGTGAGTGTTGTGTGTTGGTTATGGTGAGTGTTGTGTGTTGGTTATGGTGAGTGTTGTGTGTCCTTGTGTGTTAGTTATGGTGAGTGTTGTGTGTCCTTGTGTGTTAGTTATGGTGAGTGTTGTGTGTTGGTTATGGTGAGTGTTGTGTGTCCTTGTGTGTTGGTTATGGTGAGTGTTGTGTGTTGGTTATGGTGAGTGTTGTGTGCTGGTTATGGTGAGTGTTGTGTGTTGGTTATGGTGAGTGTTGTGTGTTGGTTATGGTGAGTGTTGTGTGTTGGTTATGGTGAGTGTTGTGTGCTGGTTATGGTGAGTGTTGTGTGTCCTTGTGTGTTGGTTATGGTGAGTGTTGTGTGTCCTTGTGTGTTGGTTATGGTGAGTGTTGTGTGTCCTTGTGTGTTGGTTATGGTGAGTGTTGTGTGCTGGTTATGGTGAGTGTTGTGTGCTGGTTATGGTGAGTGTTGTGTGTTGGTTATGGTGAGTGTTGTGTGTTGGTTATGGTGAGTGTTGTGTGTTGGTTATGGTGAGTGTTGTGTGCTGGTTATGGTGAGTGTTGTGTGTTGGTTATGGTGAGTGTTGTGTGTTGGTTATGGTGAGTGTTGTGTGTTGGTTATGGTGAGTGTTGTGTGCTGGTTATGGTGAGTGTTGTGTGCTGGTTATGGTGAGTGTTGTGTGTTGGTTATGGTGAGTGTTGTGTGCTGGTTATGGTGAGTGTTGTGTGCTGGTTATGGTGAGTGTTGTGTGTTGGTTATGGTGAGTGTTGTGTGTTGGTTATGGTGAGTGTTGTGTGTTGGTTATGGTGAGTGTTGTGTGCTGGTTATGGTGAGTGTTGTGTGTTGGTTATGGTGAGTGTTGTGTGTTGGTTATGGTGAGTGTTGTGTGTTGGTTATGGTGAGTGTTGTGTGTTGGTTATGGTGAGTGTTGTGTGCTGGTTATGGTGAGTGTTGTGTGTTGGTTATGGTGAGTGTTGTGTGTTGGTTATGGTGAGTGTTGTGTGCTGGTTATGGTGAGTGTTGTGTGTTGGTTATGGTGAGTGTTGTGTGCTGGTTATGGTGAGTGTTGTGTGTTGGTTATGGTGAGTGTTGTGTGCTGGTTATGGTGAGTGTTGTGTGTTGGTTATGGTGAGTGTTGTGTGTTGGTAATATTATATGCATATATTTATAATATTATAAGCATATATTTATAATATTATATGCATATATTTATAATATTATATGTATGTATATATAATATGTATACAGTATATTTATAATATTACATATGTTTATTTGTTCAAGATTATGTAGGGGTACTTATCGCCTTGTTGTGAGAAGTAGGTGAGAAGTTAGTCTGGGAGGACGGTGTGTGACAGGTGAGAAGGTAGCCTGGGAGGACGGTGTGTGACAGTATGGTGAGAAGTTAGTCTGGGAAGACGGTGTGTGACAGGTGAGAAGGTAGCCTGGGAGGACGGTGTGTGACAGTATGGTGAGAAGTTAGTCTGGGAGGACGGTGTGTGACAGGTGAGAAGGTAGCCTGGGAGGACGGTGTGTGACAGTATGGTGAGAAGTTAGTCTGGGAGGACGGTGTGTGACAGGTGAGAAGTTAGCATGGGAGGACGGTGTGTGACAGGTGAGAAGTTAGCCTGGGAGGACGGTGTGTGACAGGTGAGAAGTTAGCCTGGGAGGACGGTGTGTGACAGGTGAGAAGTTAGCCTGGGAGGATGGTGTGTGACAGGTGAGAAGTTAGTCTGGGAGGACGGTGTGTGACAGTATGGTGAGAAGTTAGCCTGGGAGGACGGTGTGTGACAGTATGGTGAGAAGTTAGCCTGGGGGGACGGTGTGTGACAGGTGAGAAGTTAGCCTGGGAGGATGGTGTGTGACAGGTGAGAAGTTAGCCTGGGAGGACGGTGTGTGACAGGTGAGAAGTTAGTCTGGGAGGACGGTGTGTGACAGTATGGTGAGAAGTTAGCCTGGGAGGACGGTGTGTGACAGGTGAGAAGTTAGCCTGGGAGGACGGTGTGTGACAGGTGAGAAGTTAGCCTGGGAGGACGGTGTGTGACAGTATGGTGAGAAGTTAGCCTGGGAGGACGGTGTGTGACAGTATGGTGAGAAGTTAGCCTGGGAGGACGGTGTGTGACAGTATGGTGAGAAGATAGCCTGGGAGGACGGTGTGTGACAGTATGGTGAGAAGTTAGCCTGGGAGGACGGTGTGTGACAGTATGGTGAGAAGTTATCCTGGGAGGATGGTGTGTGACAGGTGAGAAGTTAGCCTGGGAGGACGGTGTGTGACAGTATAGTGAGAAGTTAGCCTGGGAGGACGGTGTGTGGCAGTATGGTGAGAAGTTAGCCTGGGAGGACGGTGTGTGACAGTATGGTGAGAAGTTAGCCTGGGAGGACGGTGTGTGACAGTATGGTGAGAAGTTAGCCTGGGAGGACGGTGTGTGACAGTATAGTGAGAAGTTAGCCTGGGAGGATGGTGTGTGACAGGTGAGAAGTTAGCCTGGGAGGACGGTGTGTGACAGTATGGTGAGAAGTTAGCCTGGGAGGACGGTGTGTGACAGGTGAGAAGTTAGCCTGGGAGGACGGTGTGTGACAGGTGAGAAGTTAGCCTGGGAGGACGGCGTGTGACAGTATAGTGAGAAGTTAGCCTGGGAGGACGGTGTGTGACAGGTGAGAAGTTAGCCTGGGAGGACGGTGTGTGACAGGTGAGAAGTTAGCCTGGGAGGACGGTGTGTGACAGGGGAGAAGTTAGCCTGGGAGGACGGTGTGTGACAGTATGGTGAGAAGTTAGCCTGGGAGGACGGTGTGTGACAGGTGAGAAGTTAGCCTGGGAGGACGGTGTGTGACAGGTGAGAAGTTAGCCTGGGAGGACGGTGTGTGACAGGGGAGAAGTTAGCCTGGGAGGACGGTGTGTGACAGGGGAGAAGTTAGCCTGGGAGGACGGTGTGTGACAGGGGAGAAGTTAGCCTGGGAGGACGGTGTGTGACAGGGGAGAAGTTAGCCTGGGAGGACGGTGTGTGACAGTATGGTGAGAAGTTAGCCTGGGAGGATGGTGTGTGACAGTATGGTGAGAAGTTAGCCTGGGAGGACGGTGTGTGACAGTATGGTGAGAAGTTAGCCTGGGAGGACGGTGTGTGACAGTATGGTGAGAAGTTAGCCTGGGAGGACGGTGTGTGACAGTATAGTGAGAAGTTAGCCTGGGAGGATGGTGTGTGACAGGTGAGAAGTTAGCCTGGGAGGACGGTGTGTGACAGTATGGTGAGAAGTTAGCCTGGGAGGACGGTGTGTGACAGGTGAGAAGTTAGCCTGGGAGGACGGTGTGTGACAGGTGAGAAGTTAGCCTGGGAGGACGGCGTGTGACAGTATAGTGAGAAGTTAGCCTGGGAGGACGGTGTGTGACAGGTGAGAAGTTAGCCTGGGAGGACGGTGTGTGACAGGTGAGAAGTTAGCCTGGGAGGACGGTGTGTGACAGGGGAGAAGTTAGCCTGGGAGGACGGTGTGTGACAGTATGGTGAGAAGTTAGCCTGGGAGGACGGTGTGTGACAGGTGAGAAGTTAGCCTGGGAGGACGGTGTGTGACAGGTGAGAAGTTAGCCTGGGAGGACGGTGTGTGACAGGGGAGAAGTTAGCCTGGGAGGACGGTGTGTGACAGGGGAGAAGTTAGCCTGGGAGGACGGTGTGTGACAGGGGAGAAGTTAGCCTGGGAGGACGGTGTGTGACAGGGGAGAAGTTAGCCTGGGAGGACGGTGTGTGACAGTATGGTGAGAAGTTAGCCTGGGAGGACGGTGTGTGACAGTATGGTGAGAAGTTAGCCTGGGAGGACGGTGTGTGACAGTATGGTGAGAAGTTAGCCTGGGAGGACGGTGTGTGACAGGTGAGAAGTTAGCCTGGGAGGACGGTGTGTGACAGGTGAGAAGTTAGCCTGGGAGGACGGTGTGTGACAGGGGAGAAGTTAGCCTGGGAGGACGGTGTGTGACAGGGGAGAAGTTAGCCTGGGAGGACGGTGTGTGACAGGTGAGAAGTTAGCCTGGGAGGATGGTGTGTGACAGGTGAGAAGTTAGCCTGGGAGGACGGTGTGTGACAGGTGAGAAGTTAGCCTGGGAGGACGGTGTGTGACAGGTGAGAAGTTAGCCTGGGAGGAGGGTGTGAGTCATGACTGGTGGACGCAGGTGTACAAGGCCAGAGGAAGTCTTAAACATAATATATCTGTCGTTGTTGTGGGCGTGGAGGGCGGCCTGGAGCAAGTAGTGTGGGCGTGGAGGGCGGCCTGGAGCAAGTAGTGTGGGCGTGGAGGGCGGCCTGGAGCAAGTAGTGTGGGCGTGGAGGGCGGCCTGGAGCAAGTAGTGTGGGCGTGGAGGGCAGCCTGGAGCAAGTAGTGTTGGCGTGGAGGGCGGCCTGGAGCAAGTAGTGTGGGCGTGGAGGGCGGCCTGGAGCAAGTAGTGTGGGCGTGGAGGGCGGCCTGGAGCAAGTAGTGTGGGCGTGGAGGGCGGCCTGGAGCAAGTGGTGTCGGCGTGGAGGGCGGCCTTGAGCAAGTAGTGTGGGCGTGGGGGGCGGCCTGGAGCAAGTGGTGTGGGCGTGGAGGGCTGCCTGGAGCAAGTAGTGTGGGCGTGGAGGGCGGCCTGGACCAAGTAGTGTGAGCGTGGAGGGCGGCCTGGAGCAAGTAGTGTGGGCGTGGAGGGCGGCGTGGAGGGCGGCCTGGAGCAAGTAGTGTGGGCGTGGAGGGCTGCCTGGAGCAAGTAGTGTGGGCGTGGAGGGCGGCCTGGAGCAAGTAGTGTGGGCGTGGAGGGCGGCCTGGAGCAAGTAGTGTGGGCGTGGAGGGCGGCCTGGAGCAAGTAGTGTGGGCGTGGAGGGCGGCCTGGAGCAAGTAGTGTGGGCGTGGAGGGCGGCCTGGAGCAAGTAGTGTGGGCGTGGAGGGCGGCCTGGAGCAAGTAGTGTGTGCGCAGTGCGATGCTCCTGTGGGCGTGCGGCCTCTCCCGCCCTCCTACCTCGCCCAGGGTGACGCCCATATACTTATTATCAGCCTTCCTTACTCTGAACTATGTTGGTGGTTATGTTGGTGGTTGTGTTGGTGGCTGTGTTGGTGGCTGTGTTGGTGGTTGTGTTGGTGGTTGTGTTGGTGGTTGTGTTGGTGGTTGTGTTGGTGGCTGTGTTGGTGGCTGTGTTGGTGGCTGTGTTGGTGGTTGTTGGTGGCTGTGTTGGTGGCTGTGTTGGTGGTTGTGTTGGTGGTTGTGTTGGTGGTTGTGTTGGTGGTTGTGTTGGTGGCTGTGTTGGTGGCTGTGTTGGTGGTTGTGTTGGTGGCTGTGTTGGTGGTTGTGTTGGTGGCTGTGTTGGTGGTTGTGTTGGTGGCTGTGTTGGTGGCTGTGTTGGTGGTTGTGTTGGTGGCTGTGTTGGTGGCTGTGTTGGTGGCTGTGTTGGTGGCTGTGTTGGTGGCTGTGTTGGTGGTTGTGTTGGTGGTTGTGTTGGTGGTTGTGTTGGTGGTTGTGTTGGTGGCTGTGTTGGTGGCTGTGTTGGTGGCTGTGTTGGTGGTTGTGTTGGTGGTTGTGTTGGTGGTTGTGTTGGTGGCTGTGTTGGTGGTTGTGTTGGTGGTTGTGTTGGTGGTTGTGTTGGTGGTTGTGTTGGTGGCTGTGTTGGTGGTTGTGTTGGTGGTTGTGTTGGTGGCTGTGTTGGTGGCTGTGTTGGTGGTTGTGTTGGTGGCTGTGTTGGTGGCTGTGTTGGTGGCTGTGTTGGTGGTTGTGTTGGTGGCTGTGTTGGTGGCTGTGTTGGTGGCTGTGTTGGTGGCTGTGTTGGTGGTTGTGTTGGTGGCTGTGTTGGTGGTTGTGTTGGTGGCTGTGTTGGTGGCTGTGTTGGTGGCTGTGTTGGTGGCTGTGTTGGTGGCTGTGTTGGTGGCTGTGTTGGTGGCTGTGTTGGTGGCTGTGTTGGTGGCTGTGTTGGTGGTTGTGTTGGTGGCTGTGTTGGTGGCTGTGTTGGTGGTTGTGTTGGTGGTTGTGTTGGTGGTTGTGTTGGTGGTTGTGTTGGTGGCTGTGTTGGTGGTTGTGTTGGTGGTTGTGTTGGTGGTTGTGTTGGTGGTTGTGTTGGTGGTTGTGTTGGTGGCTGTGTTGGTGGTTGTGTTGGTGGTTGTGTTGGTGGCTGTGTTGGTGGTTGTGTTGGTGGTTGTGTTGGTGGTTGTGTTGGTGGCTGTGTTGGTGGTTGTGTTGGTGGCTGTGTTGGTGGTTGTGTTGGTGGCTGTGTTGGTGGTTGTGTTGGTGGTTGTGTTGGTGGCTGTGTTGGTGGTTGTGTTGGTGGCTGTGTTGGTGGTTGTGTTGGTGGCTGTGTTGGTGGTTGTGTTGGTGGTTGTGTTGGTGGCTGTGTTGGTGGTTGTGTTGGTGGCTGTGTTGGTGGTTGTGTTGGTGGCTGTGTTGGTGGCTGTGTTGGTGGTTGTGTTGGTGGTTGTGTTGGTGGTTGTGTTGGTGGCTGTGTTGGTGGTTGTGTTGGTGGTTGTGTTGGTGGTTGTGTTGGTGGCTGTGTTGGTGGTTGTGTTGGTGGCTGTGTTGGTGGCTGTGTTGGTGGTTGTGTTGGTGGCTGTGTTGGTGGTTGTGTTGGTGGCTGTGTTGGTGGCTGTGTTGGTGGTTGTGTTGGTGGCTGTGTTGGTGGTTGTGTTGGTGGTTGTTGGTGGTTGTGTCGGTGGTTATGTTGGTGGATGTGTTGGTGGTTATCTTGGGTTATCTTGGGATGATTTCGGGGCTTTAGTGTCCCCGCGGCCCGGTCCTCGACCAGGCCTCCACCCCCAGGAAGCAGCCCGTGACAGCTGACTAACACCCAGGTACCTATTTTACTGCTAGGTAACAGGGGCATAGGGTGAAAGAAACTTTGCCCATTGTTTCTCCCCGGCGCCTGGGATCGAACCCAGGACCACAGGATCACAAATCCAGCGTGCTGTCCGCTCGGCCGACCGGCTCCCTGTGTTGGTGGTTGTGTTGGTGGCTGTGTTGGTGGTTGTGTTGGTGGCTGTGTTCGTGGCTGTGTTGGTGGCTGTGTTGGTGGTTGTGTTGGTGGTTGTGTTGGTGGCTGTGTTGGTGGCTGTGTTGGTGGCTGTGTTGGTGGTTGTGTTGGTGGCTGTGTTGGTGGTTGTGTTGGTGGTTGTTGGTGGTTGTGTTGGTGGTTGTGTTGGTGGTTGTGTTGGTGGTTGTGTTGGTGGTTGTGTTGGTGGCTGTGTTGGTGGCTGTGTTGGTGGTTGTGTTGGTGGTTGTTGGTGGTTGTGTTGGTGGTTGTGTTGGTGGCTGTGTTGGTGGTTGTGTTGGTGGCTGTGTTGGTGGCTGTGTTGGTGGCTGTGTTGGTGGCTGTGTTGGTGGTTGTGTTGGTGGTTGTGTTGGTGGTTGTGTTGGTGGTTGTGTTGGTGGTTGTGTTGGTGGTTGTGTTGGTGGTTGTGTTGGTGGTTGTGTTGGTGGCTGTGTTGGTGGTTGTGTTGGTGGTTGTTGGTGGCTGTGTTGGTGGTTGTGTTGGTGGTTGTGTTGGTGGTTGTGTTGGTGGTTGTGTTGGTGGTTGTGTTGGTGGTTGTGTTGGTGGCTGTGTTGGTGGTTGTGTTGGTGGTTGTTGGTGGTTGTGTTGGTGGTTGTGTTGGTGGATGTGTTGGTGGTTGTGTTGGTGGTTGTGTTGGTGGCTGTGTTGGTGGCTGTGTTGGTGGTTGTGTTGGTGGTTGTGTTGGTGGCTGTGTTGGTGGTTGTGTTGGTGGTTGTGTTGGTGGCTGTGTTGGTGGTTGTGTTGGTGGTTGTGTTGGTGGCTGTGTTGGTGGCTGTGTTGGTGGTTGTGTTGGTGGTTGTGTTGGTGGCTGTGTTGGTGGTTGTGTTGGTGGTTGTTGGTGGTTGTGTTGGTGGTTGTGTTGGTGGCTGTGTTGGTGGTTGTGTTGGTGGTTGTTGGTGGTTGTGTTGGTGGTTGTGTTGGTGGTTGTGTTGGTGGCTGTGTTGGTGGTTGTGTTGGTGGCTGTGTTGGTGGCTGTGTTGGTGGTTGTGTTGGTGGCTGTGTTGGTGGTTGTGTTGGTGGTTGTTGGTGGTTGTGTTGGTGGTTGTGTTGGTGGTTGTGTTGGTGGTTGTGTTGGTGGTTGTGTTGGTGGCTGTGTTGGTGGTTGTGTTGGTGGTTGTTGGTGGTTGTGTTGGTGGTTGTGTTGGTGGATGTGTTGGTGGTTGTGTTGGTGGTTGTGTTGGTGGCTGTGTTGGTGGTTGTGTTGGTGGTTGTGTTGGTGGCTGTGTTGGTGGTTGTGTTGGTGGTTGTGTTGGTGGCTGTGTTGGTGGTTGTGTTGGTGGTTGTGTTGGTGGCTGTGTTGGTGGTTGTGTTGGTGGTTGTGTTGGTGGCTGTGTTGGTGGTTGTGTTGGTGGCTGTGTTGGTGGTTATGTTGGTGGCTGTGTTGGTGGTTGTGTTGGTGGCTGTGTTGGTGGCTGTGTTGGTGGCTGTGTTGGTGGTTGTGTTGGTGGCTGTGTTGGTGGCTGTGTTGGTGGTTGTGTTGGTGGTTATGTTGGTGGATGTGTTGGTGGATGTGTTGGTGGTTGTGTTGGTGGCTGTGTTGGTGGTTGTGTTGGTGGCTGTGTTGGTGGCTGTGTTGGTGGTTGTGTTGGTGGCTGTGTTGGTGGCTGTGTTGGTGGTTGTGTTGGTGGCTGTGTTGGTGGTTGTGTTGGTGGTTGTGTTGGTGGCTGTGTTGGTGGCTGTGTTGGTGGTTGTGTTGGTGGCTGTGTTGGTGGTTGTGTTGGTGGCTGTGTTGGTGGTTATGTTGGTGGCTGTGTTGGTGGTTGTGTTGGTGGCTGTGTTGGTGGCTGTGTTGGTGGCTGTGTTGGTGGCTGTGTTGGTGGTTGTGTTGGTGGTTGTGTTGGTGGTTATGTTGGTGGATGTGTTGGTGGTTGTGTTGGTGGCTGTGTTGGTGGTTGTGTTGGTGGCTGTGTTGGTGGCTGTGTTGGTGGCTGTGTTGGTGGCTGTGTTGGTGGCTGTGTTGGTGGTTGTGTTGGTGGCTGTGTTGGTGGCTGTGTTGGTGGCTGTGTTGGTGGTTGTGTTGGTGGTTGTGTTGGTGGTTGTGTTGGTGGCTGTGTTGGTGGCTGTGTTGGTGGTTGTGTTGGTGGCTGTGTTGGTGGTTGTGTTGGTGGCTGTGTTGGTGGTTGTGTTGGTGGTTGTGTTGGTGGTTGTTGGTGGTTATGTTGGTGGATGTGTTGGTGGTTGTGTTGGTGGCTGTGTTGGTGGTTGTGTTGGTGGTTGTTGGTGGTTGTGTTGGTGGATGTGTTGGTGGTTGTGTTGGTGGCTGTGTTGGTGGCTGTGTTCGTGGTTGTGTTGGTGGCTGTGTTGGTGGTTATGTTGGTGGTTGTGTTGGTGGTTGTGTTGGTGGTTGTGTTGGTGGTTGTGTTGGTGGTTGTGTTGGTGGCTGTGTTGGTGGTTGTGTTGGTGGCTGTGTTGGTGGTTGTGTTGGTGGTTGTGTTGGTGGTTATGTTGGTGGCTGTGTTGGTGGTTGTGTTGGTGGCTGTGTTGGTGGTTGTGTTGGTGGCTGTGTTCGTGGTTGTGTTGGTGGCTGTGTTGGTGGTTATGTTGGTGGTTGTGTTGGTGGTTGTGTTGGTGGTTATGTTGGTGGTTGTGATGGTGGCTGTGTTGGTGGCTGTGTTGGTGGCTGTGTTGGTGGTTATGTTGGTGGTTGTGTTGGTGGCTGTGTTGGTGGCTGTGTTGGTGGTTGTGTTGGTGGATGTGTTGGTGGTTATGTTGGTGGCTGTGTTGGTGGTTGTGTTGGTGGCTGTGTTGGTGGTTGTGTTGGTGGTTATGTTGGTGGTTGTGTTGGTGGTTGTGTTGGTGGCTGTGTTGGTGGTTGTGTTGGTGGCTGTGTTGGTGGCTGTGTTGGTGGCTGTGTTGTGGTTGTGTTGGTGGCTGTGTTGGTGGTTGTGTTGGTGGTTGTGTTGGTGGTTGTGTTGGTGGTTATGTTGGTGGATGTGTTGGTGGCTGTGTTGGTGGTTGTGTTGGTGGTTGTGTTGGTGGCTGTGTTGGTGGTTGTGTTGGTGGTTGTGTTGGTGGCTGTGTTGGTGGTTGTGTTGGTGGCTGTGTTGGTGGCTGTGTTGGTGGTTGTGTTGGTGGTTGTGTTGGTGGTTGTGTTGGTGGTTGTGTTGGTGGTTATGTTGGTGGATGTGTTGGTGGCTGTGTTGGTGGTTGTGTTGGTGGCTGTGTTGGTGGTTGTGTTGGTGGTTGTGTTGGTGGCTGTGTTGGTGGTTGTGTTGGTGGCTGTGTTGGTGGCTGTGTTGGTGGTTGTGTTGGTGGCTGTGTTGGTGGTTGTGTTGGTGGTTGTGTTGGTGGCTGTGTTGGTGGTTGTGTTGGTGGTTGTGTTGGTGGTTGTGTTGGTGGTTATGGTGGTGGTTGTGTTGGTGGCTGTGTTGGTGGTTGTGTTGGTGGTTGTGTTGGTGGCTGTGTTGGTGGTTGTGTTGGTGGTTATGGTGGTGGTTGTGTTGGTGGCTGTGTTGGTGGTTGTGTTGGTGGTTATGGTGGTGGTTGTGTTGGTGGTTGTGTTGGTGGTTGTGTTGGTGGCTGTGTTGGTGGTTGTGTTGGTGGTTATGGTGGTGGTTGTGTTGGTGGCTGTGTTGGTGGTTGTGTTGGTGGTTATGGTGGTGGTTGTGTTGGTGGTTGTGTTGGTGGTTGTGTTGGTGGTTATGGTGGTGGTTGTGTTGGTGGTTATGGTGGTGGTTGTGTTGGTGGTTGTGTTGGTGGTTGTGTTGGTGGTTGTGTTGGTGGTTATGGTGGTGGTTGTGTTGGTGGTTGTGTTGGTGGTTGTGTTGGTGGTTGTGTTGGTGGTTGTGTTGGTGGTTGTGTTGGTGGTTATGGTGGTGGTTGTGTTGGTGGTTGTGTTGGTGGTTGTGTTGGTGGTTGTGTTGGTGGCTGTGTTGGTGGTTGTGTTGGTGGTTGTGTTGGTGGTTGTGTTGGTGGTTATGGTGGTGGTTGTGTTGGTGGTTGTGTTGGTGGTTGTGTTGGTGGTTGTGTTGGTGGTTGTGTTGGTGGTTATGGTGGTGGTTGTGTTGGTGGTTGTGTTGGTGGTTGTGTTGGTGGTTATGGTGGTGGTTGTGTTGGTGGTTGTGTTGGTGGTTGTGTTGGTGGTTGTGTTGGTGGTTGTGTTGGTGGTTATGGTGGTGGTTATGGTGGTGGTTGTGTTGGTGGTTGTGTTGGTGGCTGTGTTGGTGGTTGTGTTGGTGGTTGTGTTGGTGGTTATGGTGGTGGTTATGGTGGTGGTTGTGTTGGTGGTTGCGTGGTGGCTGTGTTGGTGGTTGTGTTGGTGGTTGTGTTGGTGGTTATGGTGGTGGTTATGGTGGTGGTTGTGTTGGTGGTTGTGTTGGTGGTTATGGTGGTGGTTATGGTGGTGGTTGTGTTGGTGGTTGCGTGGTGGCTGTGTTGGTGGTTGTGTTGGTGGTTGTGTTGGTGGTTATGGTGGTGGTTATGGTGGTGGTTGTGTTGGTGGTTGTGTTGGTGGTTGTGTTGGTGGTTATGGTGGTGGTTATGGTGGTGGTTATGGTGGTGGTTGTGTTGGTGGTTGTGTTGGTGGTTATGGTGGTGGTTATGGTGGTGGTTGTGTTGGTGGTTGTGTTGGTGGTTATGGTGGTGGTTATGGTGGTGGTTATGGTGGTGGTTGTGTTGGTGGTTGTGTTGGTGGTTATGGTGGTGGTTATGGTGGTGGTTGTGTTGGTGGTTGTGTTGGTGGTTGTGTTGGTGGCTGTGTTGGTGGTTATGGTGGTGGTTATGGTGGTGGTTGTGTTGGTGGTTGTGTTGGTGGTTGTGTTGGTGGCTGTGTTGGTGGTTATGGTGGTGGTTATGGTGGTGGTTGTGTTGGTGGTTGTGTTGGTGGTTATGGTGGTGGTTGTGTTGATACCACCAACACAACCACCAACACTCAGTAAATCGCTCAACGAGATATGAGAGAGTTACTGAGGAATCAGAACGACTCTGTTTTCAGCGAGCCACTAAACACATTAAAGATTGATAACCCAATGAATTTTTCATGGATATGATGCCAACATCAAATCATATATCAGACGTCACGCTATCCCCACTGGATTTTGAAGAAGCCATAAACAGTATGCCTATGCACTCTGCACCAGGCCCGGACTCTTGGAACTCTATATTCATCAAGAACTGTAAAAAACCACTATCGCAGGCCCTCCACATTCTGTGGAGACGGAGCCTAGATACTGGCGTTATCCCTGACATACTAAAAACAGCAGAGATAGCACCACTCCATAAAGGAGGAAATAAGGCAGAGGCAAAAAATTACAGACCGATAGCACTAACATCGCACATCATAAAAGTCTTTGAGAGAGTGCTAAGAAGTAAGATCACAAAATACATGGAATCACAGCAACTCCATAACCCCGGACAACATGGTTTCAGAACAGGGCGATCTTGCCTGTCGCAGTTGCTGGACCACTATGACATGGCATTAGATGCTATGGAAGACAAACAAAACGCTGATGTAATTTACACAGATTTCGCAAAAGCCTTTGATAAATGTGACCATGGTGTTATTGCACTCAAAATGCGTTCAAAAGGAATTACTGGAAAAACAGGCAGATGGATTTACAATTTCCTGACTAACAGAACCCAATGTGTAATAGTCAACAAAATAAAATCCGGACCATCATCCTTGAAGAGCTCAGTCCCCCAGGGTACTGTGCTTGCTCCAGTACTTTTTCTCATCCTCTCATATCAGACATAGACAAGGATACAATCTATAGCACTGCATCATCCTTTGCAGATGACACTAGGATCTTTATGAGAGTAGACAACATAGAGGACATGGCAAACCTCCAATCAGATGTAGATCAGGTCTTTCTATGGGCTACAGAAAATAACATGGTGTTTAACGAAGATAAGTTCCAGCTCATGTGCTACGGAAAAAATGAAAATATAAAAACGGAAACCACGTACAAAACTCAGGCAAATCATAACATTGAACGGAAAAGCAATGTAAAGGATCTGGGTGTACTCATGTCGGAAGACCTTACCTTTAAAGAACACAATAAAGTAGCTGTCACAACTGCAAGAAAAATGACAGGTTGGATAACAAGAACTTTTCACACTAGAGATGCTATACCGATGATGATACTTTTCAAGACGCTTGTGCTCTCTAGAGTGGAGTACTGCTGCACAATGACAGCCCCTTTCAAAGCTGGAGAAATTGCTGACCTGGAAAGCGTGCAGAGATCCTGTACTGTACTCATGTCAGAAGACATGTAGAACATGTAGAGGGAATACAGAGAACATATACGGCACGCATAGACGCGATAAAGCACCTAAATTATTGGGATCGTCTCAAAGCTCTCCAAATGTACTCACTGGAAAGGAGACGAGAGAGATATCAAATAATATTCACGTGGAAGATACTGGAGGGCCAGTATTTTCCATGTGCATATAACCTCTTCTGGCAGAGGTGCTTATGACACCTCTGCCAGAGAGGTGCCATAGGCACAATTTTTTTTTTTTTTTTTTTTTTTTTTTTTTTTTTTTTGAGATATATACAAGAGTTGTTACATTCTTGTACAGCCACTAGTACGCGTAGCGTTTCGGGCAAGTCCTTAATCCTATGGTCCCTGGAATACGATCCCCTGCCGCGAAGAATCGTTTTTTCATCCAAGTACACATTTTACTGTTGCGTTAAACAGAGGCTACAGTTAAGGAATTGCGCCCAGTAAATCCTCCCCGGCCAGGATACGAACCCATGACATAGCGCTCGCGGAACGCCAGGCGAGTGTCTTACCACTACACCACGGAGACAATCAGAGAACACTGTATAAACATCAGAGGTCTATGGTTTTTCAACGTCCTCCCAGCGACTATAAAAACGTGTATGAACCATCACTCGAGCTAATAGGACCAATACTGACAGTGGTTTTTTGCTTTTGATATTGCATATGTGAAGAAATATTTGGGGGTTTTCTTTATTTCTTAAATTGCTTTCTGTTCTAGTTGCCCTTCTTCAGTCTGATATGAATGCTTCAGTCTGCTCGATTTCTTCAATCTCCCTGTTTAAATTATTCCTTCTTTATTTGGAAAGTTGTCTGCTTAAGCATTTTTGTTATTTTTTGTTCTTTTGTAGTGTCGTCTGCGTTCTCTTTGTACATTAGACCTCTTTCTGGCTTTCCTCAAAAGAACGTGTTTCAGACTTTATATGCTTCAGAAGTCAGTTTTCTATTCCTTGTGTAGGATTTTTATTTCTTAGAACATTTTCCCATTGAATGTTTGTAAGTTCCCTGTTTATTTTCTCCCAGTCTATCCTTTTATTATTAAAATTGAATTTACTGAATAACCCCTCTTGCTTGATCATATTTTTAGCATTGATTCTGGGTATTGATGTTAGCTTGCACTTCAATGAGTTTGTGATCTGAGTATGTGGTATCTGAGATCGTAATGTCCCTGATTGTCTTCATTGTTTGTGAAGACCAGATCTAGAATATTTTCTTTCCTAGTTGGCTCTGATATCTGATTGTTGAGTGAAAATTTGTCACAGAATCTGAGTAATTCTGTAATCTGTGGTTGTGTCCAGAGTGATTTCCTGGTATAATATTATTGTTTGCTATTCTCCATCTGAGACTAGGCAGGTTGAAGTCACCTAGGAAGATAATATCAGGTATTGGGCTCGCCAAATTACCAAGGTTATGCTCTACTTTGCTTATCTGTTCTGTAAATTCCTCAGCCGGGTCATCAGGCGGTTTGTATATTAGAATAATATCCAAAGTTATTTTCCCTATTTTTTCTGCCAGTACCTCTACCACCTCTGTTGTAGAGTTAAGGAGCTCTGAGAATACAAGGTCTTCCTAAATATACAGACCCACTCCTCCATGGGACCTATTTACCCTATCTCACCTGTATAGGTTATATCCTGGTATCCAGATCTCACTGACCAACAATTCCCCTGCATACTGTGAAGGTTCCGAATAGTGCATTTGGCTCCGTGAGGACGCCATTTATGAACGGTACTTTGTTTTTTGCTCTTGTTTCTTAGGCCTTGTGTTTCGCATTCTTGTTTAGGTCCTGTATGTTGGCCAAGATAAATGAATTCTTACATTGCGTGTCACCTCTGGTGGGATTTTGTAATTCAACCGCTCCCTCTTCACCCTGATTCAAGGTGTTCTGTTTTGGTAGTGGTTCGTCCAGTTTGGTAGTAGTGCGGGTCTTGTGTACTCGGCTAGTTTTGATTGCGGGGTTGAGCTTTAGCTCTTTGGCCCCGCCTCTCAACCGTCAATCTACTGATGTCCAGATTCCTGAGTTTCTCGAGATCGATCATATCTACAATTGAAACTGTGTATGGAGTCAGCCTCCACCACATCACTTCCTACTGCATTCCATTTACTAACTACTCTGACATTGAAAATCGTCTTTCTGATGTCTCATACTATTTTCCTGTCTTAATCTTCCTCATAATTTTTGCATCGTCAGCAAACTTTGAGGGGAACGAGTCTTATCCATCTGGGAGATCATTTACATATATCAGTAACAGTATAGGTCCACTCTGACGTAACTCCATTTATACTGTGTTAACTGAGTTAAGAGAGCACTTCTCATACCGTGAGCCTCTATCTTTCTTATGAAGCTATCGTGTGGCACTGTATTAAATCCTTTCCTCTACCATCTGTCTCAATTATGTTGGAATATAATGAGAGCAAATTATGCAGACATGAGCAGCCCTTAGTAAACCCATGTTGTGAATCTTTATTAATTGATGTTTTTCAAGATGTTCATGAATGACATTTGCAATTATCGATTCAAGCAGTTTTCCCTCTAAAGGCGTTAAGCTAATGGGCGATAGTTCGTTGCAAGTGGTCTATCCTTAAAAACTGGTACCATTAGTAACCGTGCAAGACTCCAGCACTCTGCCTGACTCTCATGACTTATGGAATATGGTAGACAACGGCTCACAAAGCTCTTCTGGGCTTGCTTTAAGCGCCCTGACAAACTTCCCACCCACCCCTGACGATTTGTTTGGCTTGAGTTTTTCTAGTTTAATAACATTCTTCCTGATAACTACTAGTCAAGTACTTAACAGGAAGATAACTGATAACTTCTTCCCCACCAATATGGACTTGTTTGGCTGAAGCCTCTCCGAGACACACACCAGGGTTTTACACTACTCCCCTCTGCACTCGAGCTATGTCAGTAGGTCATTCTACCTCTTCGCCCTTACTTCATTACACACAGAAATCAGATGATCTCGGACGTAGGTTCGAATCATCGTCACGGCCCTTGTGGATTTGTCCATTCATCCACTTGTAAACCTCTATCATGTCACCCATAACACAGTGTTCAGTTTTTGTTTAGTAAACACAGAGACAAGATATTTATATAAAATATTACTCATCTGTATCAGGTGTCGGACCTGGCTCAATTTATAACCCGTTTGTCTTTTTCCCTAATCTTAGTTCGACATACTCCCTGTACTGGGGAGTATGGTCCAGTACTGCCTGGACCTGTACTGGGGAGTATGGTCCAGTACCAGCCTGGACCTGTACTCGGGAGTATGGTCCAGCACCTGCCTGGACCTGTACTGTGGAGTATGGTCCAGCACCTGCCTGGACCTGTACTGGGGAGTATGGTCCAGCACCTGCCTGGACCTGTACTGGGGAGTATGGTCCAGTACTGCCTGGACCTGTACTGGGGAGTATGGTCCAGTACTGCCTGGACCTGTACTGGGGAGTATGGTCCAGTACTGCCTGGACCTGTACTGGGGAGTATGGTCCAGTACCTGCCTGGACCTGTACTGGGGAGTATGGTCCAGTACCTGCCTGGACCTGTACTGGGGAGTATGGTCCAGCACCTGCCTGGACCTGTACTGGAGAGTATGGTCCAGTACTGCCTGGACCTGTACTGGGGAGTATGGTCCAGTACCTGCCTGGACCTGTACTGGGGAGTATGGTCCAGTACTGCCTGGACCTGTACTGGGGAGTATGGTCCAGTACTGCCTGGACCTGTACTGGGGAGTATGGTCCAGTACTGCCTGGACCTGTACTGGGGAGTATGGTCCAGTACTGCCTGGACCTGTACTGGGGAGTATGGTCCAGTACCTGCCTGGACCTGTACTGGGGAGTATGGTCCAGTACCTGCCTGGACCTGTACTCGGGAGTATGGTCCAGCACCTGCCTGGACCTGTACTGGGGAGTATGGTCCAGCACCTGCCTGGACCTGTACTCGGGAGTATGGTCCAGCACCTGCCTGGACCTGTACTGGGGAGTATGGTCCAGTACTGCCTGGACCTGTACTGGGGAGTATGGTCCAGCACCTGCCTGGACCTGTACTGGGGAGTATGGTCCAGTACTGCCTCGACCTGTACTGGGGAGTATGGTCCAGCACCTGCCTGGACCTGTACTGGGGAGTATGGTCCAGCACCTGCCTGGACCTATACTGGGGAGTATGGTCCAGTACTGCCTGGACCTGTACTGGGGAGTATGGTCCAGTACTGCCTGGACCTGTACTGGGGAGTATGGTCCAGTACCTGCCTGGACCTGTACTGGGGAGTATGGTCCAGTACCTGCCTGGACCTGTACTGGGGAGTATGGTCCAGTACTGCCTGGACCTGTACTGGGGAGTATGGTCCAGTACCTGCCTGGACCTGTACTCGGGAGTATGGTCCAGCACCTGCCTGGACCTGTACTGGGGAGTATGGTCCAGTACCTGCCTGGACCTGTACTGGGGAGTATGGTCCAGTACCTGCCTGGACCTGTACTGGGGAGTATGGTCCAGCACCTGCCTGGACCTGTACTGGGAGTATGGTCCAGTACCTGCCTGGACCTGTACTGGGAGTATGGTCCAGCACCTGCCTGGACCTGTACTGGGGAGTATGGTCCAGTACTGCCTGGACCTGTACTGGGGAGTATGGTCCAGTACCTGCCTGGACCTGTACTGGTATGGTCCAGCACCTGCCTGGACCTGTACTGGGGAGTATGGTCCAGTACTGCCTGGACCTGTACTGGGGAGTATGGTCCAGCACCTGCCTGGACCTGTACTGAGGAGTATGGTCCAGCACCTGCCTGGACCTGTACTGGGGAGTATGGTCCAGTACTGCCTGGACCTGTACTGGGGAGTATGGTCCAGTACCTGCCTGGACCTGTACTGGGGAGTATGGTCCAGCACCTGCCTGGACCTGTACTGGGGAGTATGGTCCAGCACCTGCCTGGACCTGTACTGGGGAGTATGGTCCAGTACTGCCTGGACCTGTACTGGGGAGTATGGTCCAGCACCTGCCTGGACCTGTACTGGGGAGTATGGTCCAGTACTGCCTGGACCTGTACTGGGGAGTATGGTCCAGTACCTGCCTGGACCTGTACTGGGGAGTATGGTCCAGTACTGCCTGGACCTGTACTGGGGAGTATGGTCCAGCACCTGCCTGGACCTGTACTGGGGAGTATGGTCCAGTACCTGCCTGGACCTGTACTGGGGAGTATGGTCCAGTACTGCCTGGACCTGTACTGGGAGTATGGTCCAGCACCTGCCTGGACCTGTACTGGGGAGTATGGTCCAGCACCTGCCTGGACCTGTACTGGGGAGTATGGTCCAGCACCTGCCTGGACCTGTACTGGGGAGTATGGTCCAGCACCTGCCTGGACCTGTACTGGGGAGTATGGTCCAGTACTGCCTGGACCTGTACTGGGGAGTATGGTCCAGCACCTGCCTGGACCTGTACTGGGGAGTATGGTCCAGTACTGCCTGGACCTGTACTGGGGAGTATGGTCCAGTACCTGCCTGGACCTGTACTGGGGAGTATGGTCCAGCACCTGCCTGGACCTGTACTGGGGAGTATGGTCCAGTACTGCCTGGACCTGTACTGGGGAGTATGGTCCAGCACCTGCCTGGACCTGTACTGGGGAGTATGGTCCAGCACCTGCCTGGACCTGTACTGGGGAGTATGGTCCAGCACCTGCCTGGACCTGTACTGGGGAGTATGGTCCAGCACCTGCCTGGACCTGTACTGGGGAGTATGGTCCAGCACCTGCCTGGACCTGTACTGGGGAGTATGGTCCAGCACCTGCCTGGACCTGTACTGGGGAGTATGGTCCAGCACCTGCCTGGACCTGTACTGGGGAGTATGGTCCAGCACCTGCCTGGACCTGTACTGGGGAGTATGGTCCAGCACCTGCCTGGACCTGTACTGGGGAGTATGGTCCAGCACCTGCCTGGACCTGTACTGGGGAGTATGGTCCAGTACTGCCTGGACCTGTACTGGGGAGTATGGTCCAGTACCTGCCTGGACCTGTACTGGGGAGTATGGTCCAGTACCTGCCTGGACCTGTACTGGGGAGTATGGTCCAGTACTGCCTGGACCTGTACTGGGGAGTATGGTCCAGTACCTGCCTGGACCTGTACTGGGGAGTATGGTCCAGTACTGCCTGGACCTGTACTGGGGAGTATGGTCCAGTACCTGCCTGGACCTGTACTGGGGAGTATGGTCCAGCACCTGCCTGGACCTGTACTGGGGAGTATGGTCCAGCACCTGCCTGGACCTGTACTGGGGAGTATGGTCCAGTACTGCCTGGACCTGTACTGGGGAGTATGGTCCAGTACCTGCCTGGACCTGTACTCGGGAGTATGGTCCAGTACTGCCTGGACCTGTACTGGGGAGTATGGTCCAGTACCTGCCTGGACCTGTACTGGGGAGTATGGTCCAGTACCTGCCTGGACCTGTACTGGGGAGTATGGTCCAGCACCTGCCTGGACCTGTACTGGGGAGTATGGTCCAGTACTGCCTGGACCTGTACTGGGGAGTATGGTCCAGTACTGCCTGGACCTGTACTGGGGAGTATGGTCCAGTACTGCCTGGACCTGTACTGGGGAGTATGGTCCAGCACCTGCCTGGACCTGTACTGGGGAGTATGGTCCAGTACTGCCTGGACCTGTACTGGGGAGTATGGTCCAGCACCTGCCTGGACCTGTACTGGGGAGTATGGTCCAGTACTGCCTGGACCTGTACTGGGGAGTATGGTCCAGCACCTGCCTGGACCTGTACTGGGGAGTATGGTCCAGCTACCTGCCTGGACCTGTACTGGGGAGTATTGGTCCAGCACCTGCCTGGACCTGTACTGGGGAGTATGGTCCAGCACCTGCCTGGACCTGTACTGGGGAGTATGGTCCAGTACCTGCCTGGACCTGTACTGGGGAGTATGGTCCAGTACTGCCTGGACCTGTACTGGGGAGTATGGTCCAGCACCTGCCTGGACCTGTACTGGGGAGTATGGTCCAGTACCTGCCTGGACCTGTACTGGGGAGTATGGTCCAGCACCTGCCTGGACCTGTACTGGGGAGTATGGTCCAGTACTGCCTGGACCTGTACTGGGGAGTATGGTCCAGTACTGCCTGGACCTGTACTGGGGAGTATGGTCCAGCACCTGCCTGGACCTGTACTGGGGAGTATGGTCCAGTACTGCCTGGACCTGTACTGGGGAGTATGGTCCAGTACCTGCCTGGACCTGTACTGGGGAGTATGGTCCAGCACCTGCCTGGACCTGTACTGGGGAGTATGGTCCAGCACCTGCCTGGACCTGTACTGGGGTGTATGGTCCAGCACCTGCCTGGACCTGTACTGGGGAGTATGGTCCAGCACCTGCCTGGTTCTGTACTGGGGAGTATGGTCCAGCACCTGCCTGGACCTGTACTGGGGAGTATGGTCCAGCACCTGCCTGTACCTGTACTGGGGAGTATGGTCCAGCACCTGCCTGGACCTGTACTGGGGAGTATGGTCCAGTACTGCCTGGACCTGTACTGGGGAGTATGGTCCAGTACTGCCTGGACCTCTACTGGGGAGTATGGTCCAGCACCTGCCTGGACCTGTACTGGGGAGTATGGTCCAGTACTGCCTGGACCTGTACTGGGGAGTATGGTCCAGTACTGCCTGGACCTGTACTGGGGAGTATGGTCCAGCACCTGCCTGGACCTGTACTGGGGAGTATGGTCCAGTACTGCCTGGACCTGTACTGGGGAGTATGGTCCAGTACCTGCCTGGACCTGTACTGGGGAGTATGGTCCAGTCACCTGCCTGGACCTGTACTGGGGAGTATGGTCCA
>NC_091225.1:12436406-12453906 GCF_040958095.1 Procambarus clarkii | reverse complement strand
AAGTTAGGCTCAGGAGCACCCCATAACTTGTGGACCATAAGTTAGGCTCAGGAGCATCTCATTCTGTTAAGATTTTATGTTAAACTGCCAGATTTAGGAAAAGCTGATTTTAATGGCCTAAAGTGTTTTTTGTGTGTAATTGAATAGGCCTGGGCATGGGCATGGGCATGGGCTTGGGCATGGGCTTGGGCATGGGCATGGGGGGGGGCGGTCTTGGGGCGAGACGTGAAGCAAGCAATGGTTGACGCAACAACGATACTAAAGAAAGGAGCAGAAGCACTGTGCCTACCACTTTCCATAGTGTATAACAAATCACTGGCAACAGGGGAACTGCCAGAAATTTGGAAAGCAGCTAATGTAGTCCCGATCTACAAGAAGGGGGATAGACAGGAGGCACTGAACTACAGGCCAGTGTCCCTAACCTGCATATCATGCAAGCTGATGGAGAAGATTGTGCGAAGAAAGCTAGTGGAACATCTGGAGCGAAAGAACTTTGTAACACAGCATCAACATGGGTTCAGGGATGGCAGGTCCTGCCTCACAGGGTTACTTGAATTCTACGACCAGGCAAGAAAGAGAAGGGTGGGCAGACTGCATATTTTTGGATTGTCAGAAAGCCTTTGATACAGTGCCGCACAAGAGGATAGTGAAAAAGCTGGAGATGCAGGCTGGAGTGAAAGGGAAGGTACTCCATTGGATAAAGGAGTACCTAAGCAACAGAAGACAACGAGTCACTGTGAGGGGTGGGGTCTCAGATTGGCGAGACGTCACCAGTCGAGTCCCACAGGAGTCAGTCCTTAGACCTATACTGTTTTTGATATATGTAAATGATCTCCCGAAGGGTATAGACTCGTTCCTCTCATTGTTTGCTGATGATGCATAAATTATGAGGAGGATAAAAACGTGACAAGGTGATTATAATGATAGTAGGAGGCTATAAGATGACCTAGACAGACTGAAGGAATGGTCCAACAAATGACTACTAAAGTTCAACCCGAGTAAATGCAAAGTAATGAAACTAGGCAGTGGAAACAGGAGGCCAAACACAGGATACAGAATAGGAGATGAAGTACTTAATGAAACAGACAGAGAGAAAGATCTAGGAGCTGATATCACACCAAACCTGTCTCCTGAAGCCCACATAAAAAGAATAACGTCTGCGGCATATGCGAGGCTGGCTAACATCAGAACAGCCTTCAGGAACCTGTGTAAGGAATGATTCAGAACCTTGTATACCACATATGTAAGACCAATCCTGGAGTATGCGGCCCCAGCATGGAGCCCGTACCTTGTCCAGCACAAGACGAAGCTGGTAAAAGTTAATTTGTATGCCACTAGGCTAGTCCCAGAACTAAGAGGCATGAGTTAGGAGGAAAGGCTGCATGAGATGCACCTCACGACACTGGAAGACAAAAGAGTAAGGGGAAACATGATCACTTCCTACAAAACTCTCAGAGGAATTGACAGGGTAGATATAAACTGTTTAACACGGGTGGTACGCAAACAAGGGGACACAGGTGGAGACTGAGTACCCAAATGAGCCACAGGGACCTTAGAAAGAACTTTTTCAGTGTCAGAGTAGTTAACAGGTGGAATGCATTAGTCAGTGATGTGGTGGAGGCTGACTCCATACACAGTTTCAAGTGTAGATATGATAGAGCCCAGTAGGCTCAGGAACCTGTACACCAGTTGATTGACAGTTGAGAGGCGGGACCAAAGAGCCAGAGCTCAACCCCCGCAAGCACAAATAGGTGAGTACACACACACACACACACACACACACACACACACACACACACACACACACACACACGCACGCACGCACGCACGCACGCACGCGCACACGAAGCAGCCCGTAACAGCTGTC
This sequence comes from Procambarus clarkii, assembly GCF_040958095.1. Classification (NCBI taxonomy): domain Eukaryota; kingdom Metazoa; phylum Arthropoda; class Malacostraca; order Decapoda; family Cambaridae; genus Procambarus; species Procambarus clarkii. Next base: position 12,452,039 of record NC_091225.1, on the reverse strand, counting down.
TAATCCTAGGTACTTTTCTACTGCTAGGTAACGGGAGCATCAGGGTGAAAGAAATTCTGCCCAAATGTTTCCTCCGGCGCCTGCAATCGAACCCCGTATCACGGGATTACGTATCCAGCGTGCTGTCCACTCAGCCAGCTTGTGAACTCACCTAGTTGTGCTTGCGGGGGTTGAGCTTTGGCTCTTTGGTCCCGCCTCTCAACTGTCAATCAACTGGTGTACAGGTTCCTGAGCCTACTGGGCTCTATCATATCTACACTTGAAACTATGTATGGAGTCAGCCTCCACCACATCACTTGCTAGTGCATTCCATTTATTAACTACTCTGACACTGAACAAGTTCTTTCTAACGTCTCTGTGGCTCATCTGGGTACTAAGTTTCCACCTGTGTCCCCTTGTTCGTGTCCCACCCGTGCTGAAGAGTTTGTCTTTGTCCACCCTGTCAATTCCCCTGAGAATTTTGTAGGTGGTTATCATGTCTCCTCTTATTCTTCTGGTTTCCAGGGACGTGAGGTTCAGCTCTTTTAACCATTCCTCGTAACTCATACCTTTCAGTTCCGGGACTTTTCTGATGGCATACCGCTGACTCTTCTCTAACTTTGACTTGTGTTTAACTACGTATGAACTCCAGGTTAGGGCTGCATATTCTAGTATTGGTCTGACATAAGTGGTATACAGGGTCCTGAATGATTCCTTACATAAGTTTCTAAAGGCAGTTCTTATGTTGGCAAGTCTAGCATATGCCGCTGATGATATCTTTTGATGTGGGCCTCTGGGGACAGGTTCGGTGTGATATCGACCCCCAGATCTTTCTCACTATTTGACTCTTGTAGGATTTCACCTCCCAGATGGTACCTTGTGTTCAGCCTCCTGCTCCCTTCGTCTAATTTCATTACTTTTCACTTAACTGAGTTGAACTTTAGCAGCCATTTTCTAGACCATTCCTCCAGCCTGTCCAGGTAGTCCTGTAGTCTATATCTTCATCCGTCTTGATTCTTCTCATAATTTTTGCATTATCAGCAAAAATTGAGAGGAATGAGCCTATACTCTCTGGATGGTCGTTTACATATATTCGAAACCGGATGGGTCCAAGTACAGAGCCCTGTGGGACTCCGCTGGTGACATCTCACCACTCTGGAAGAGAGCCGGTCGGCCGAGCGGACAGCAAACTGGACTTGTGATCCTGTGGTCATGGGTTCGATCCCAGGCGCCGGCGAGAAACAATGGGCAGAGTTTCTTTCACCCTATGCCCCTGTTACCTAGCAGTAAAATAGGTACCTGGGTGTTAGTCAGCTGTCACGGGCTGCTTCCTGGGGGTGGAGGCCTGGTCGAGGACCGGGCCGCGGGGACACTAAAATGCCCCGAAATCATCTCAAGATAACCTCAAGATAACCTCAAGATAACATCTAATGTCTCCCCTCCCCCCTCACAGTTACTCGCTGTTTCCTGTTGCTTAGCTACTCCCTTATCCACTGGAGAACCTTACCTTTTACTCCTGCCTGCTGCTCCATCTTTCGTAACAGCCTTTTGTGGGGTACTGTGTCAACGGCTTTCTGGCAGTCCGAACATCTAAACATGCTCCCACACTAGAAGTGTGTGTGTGTGTGTGTGGGGGGGGGGCATGTTTTCCTGCACGATGACTCAGTGAGTGAGTCACCAGGAGGGGGAGGAGGAGGTAGAGAAGGTGCAGGAATGCTGGGTTAGCCCGCGCTCACTCCTGTCCTCTCATGTATATGGTGTTTGATACCTCCCCTGTGATTACTGCCTCCTCCTCCTCCCCTCCCTCTCCCTCCCCCCCCCTCTCTCTCTCGCTCTCGCTCGCGCCGCTGTGAGAAGGGACGCCAGGGGGGGACCCCGTGAGAGGGGACGCCAGGGAGGAGGGACGCCGTGAGAGGGGACGCCAGGGGGGAGGGACGCCGTGAGAGGGGACGCCAGGGGGGAGGGACGCCAGGGGGAGGGACGCCGTGAGGGGACGCCAGGGGGGGAAGGACGTCGTGAGAGGGGACGCCAGGGGGAGGGACGCCGTGAGAGGGGACGCCAGGGGGGAGGGACGCCGTGAGGGGACGCCAGGGGGAGGGACGCCGTAAGAGGGGACGCCAGGGGGAGGGACGCCGTGAGAGGGGACGCCAGGGGGGGAAGGACGTCGTGAGAGGGGACGCCAGGGGGAGGGGACGCCGTGAGAGGGGACGCCAGGGGGGAGGGATGCCGTGAGAGGGGACGCCGTGAGAGGGGACGCCAGGGGGGGAAGGACGTCGTGAGACGGGACGCCAGGGGGGGGGGAAGGACGCCGTGAGACTGGACGCCAGGGGGGAGGAACGCCGTGAGAGGGGACGCCAGGGGTTAGGGACGCCGTGAGAGGGGACGCCAGGGGGGAGGAACGCCGTGAGAGGGGACGCCAGGGGGAGGAACGCCGTGAGAGGGGACGCCAGGGGTTAGGGACGCCGTGAGAGGGGACGCCAGGGGGGAGGGACGCCGTGAGAGGGGACGCCAGGGGGGAGGGACGCCGTGAGAGGGGACGCCAGGGGGGAAGGACGCCGTGAGAGGGGACGCCAGGGGGGAGGAACGCCGTGAGAGGTCACCAGGGGTAAGGGACGCCGTGAGAGGGGACGCCAGGGGGGAAGGACGCCGTGAGAGGGGACGCCAGGGGGTTAGGGACGCCGTTAGAGGGGACGCCAGGGGGGAGGGACGCCGTGGGAGGGGACGCCAGGGCGGAGGGACGCCGTGAGAGGGGACGCCAGGGTGAGGTACGCCGTGAGAGGGGGACGCCAGGAGGAGGGACGCCGTGAGAGGGGACGCCAGGGGGAGGGACGCCGTGAGAGGGGACGCCAGGGGGGAGGGACGCCGTGAGAGGGGACGCCAGGGGGGAGGGACGCCGTGAGAGGGGACGCCAGGGGGAGGGACGCTGTGAGAGGGGACGCCGTGAGATGAGACGCCAGGGGGAGGGACGCCGTGAGAGGGGACGCCAGGGGGGGGGAAGGACGTCGTGAGAGGGGACGCCGTGAGAGGGGACGCCGTGAGAGGGGACGCCGTGAGAGGGGACGCCAGGGGGGAGGGATGCCGTAAGAGGGGACGCCAGGGGTTAGGGACGCCGTGAGAGGGGAAGCCAGGGGGAGGAAGGAGGCCGTGAGACGGGACGCCGTGAGAGGGGACGCCAGGGGGGAGGAACGCCGTGAGAGGGGACGCCAGGGGTTAGGGACGCCGTGAGAGGGGACGCCAGGGGGTTAGGGACGCCAGGGGAGAGGGACGCCAGGGGGGAGGAACGCCGTGAGAGGGGACGCCAGGGGGGAGGGACGCCGTGAGACGGGACGCAAGGGGGGAAGGACGCCAGGGGGGAGGAACGCCGTGAGAGGGGACGCCAGGGGGGAGGTACGCCGTGAGAGGGGACGCCAGGGGGAGGGACGCCGTGAGAGGGGACGCCAGGGCGGAGGGACGCCAGGGGGGAGGAAAGCCGTGAGAGGGGACGCCAGGGGGGAGGTACGCCGTGAGAGGGGACGCCAGGGGGGAAGGACGCCGTGAGAGGGGACGCCAGGAGGGAAGGACGCCGTGAGAGGTGACGCCAGGGGGGAGGGACGCCGTGAGAGGGGACGCCAGGGGGGAAGGACGCCGTGAGAGGGGACGCCAGGGTTAGGTACGCCGTGAAAGGGGGACGCCAGGGGGAGGGACGCTGTGAGAGGGGACGCCGTGAGAGAGGACGCCAGGGGGGGAAGGGACGCCGTGAGACGGGACGCCGTGAGAGGGAACGCCAGGGAGGAGGGGACGCCAGGGGGAGGGACGCCGTGAGAGGGACCGCCAGGAGAGAGGGGACGCCAGGGAGGAGGGACGCCGTGTGAGGGGACGCCAGGGGGAGGGACGCCGTGAGAGGGGACGCCAGGGGGGAGGGACGCCGTGAGAGGGGACGCCAGGGGAGAGGGAACGCCAGGGGGGAGGGACGCCGTGAGAGAGGACGCTGTGAGAGGGGACGCCGTGAGATGAGACGCCAGGAGGGACGCCGTGAGAGAGGACGTCAGGGGGGAAGGGACGCCGTGAGAGGGGACGCCAGGAGGAGGGACGCCGTGAGAGAGGACGCCGTGAGAGAGGACACCAGGGGAGAGGGATGCCGTGAGAGGGGACGCCAGGGGGGAGGTACGCCGTGAGAGGGGACGCCGTGAGAGGGGACGCCGTGAAAGGGGACGCCAGGGGGGATGGACGCCGTGAGATGGGACGCCAGGAGGGACGCCGTGAGAGAGGACGTCAGGAATGACGCCGTGAGAGAGAACGCCAGGGGGGGAAGGGACGCCGTGAGAGGGGACGCCAGGGGGGAAGGACGCCGTGAGAGAGGACGCCAGGAGGGACGCCGTGAGGACGCCGATTGGGACGCCGTGAGAGAGGACGCCAGGGGGGAGGGATGCCGTGAGAGGGGACGCCAGGGGGGAGGTACGCCGTGAGAGGGGACGCCAGGGAGGAGGGACGCCGTGAGAGGGGACGCCAGGGGGGGAGATACGCCGTGAGAGGGGACGCCGTGAGAGGGGACGCCAGGGGGAGGGACGTCAGGGGGGAGGGACGCCGTGAGAGGGGACGCCAGGGGGAGGGACGCCGTGAGAGGGGACGCCAGGGAGGAAAAACGCCGTGAGAGGGGACGCCAGGGAGGAAAAACGCCGTGAGAGGGGACGCCAGGGGGAAGGGACGCCTTGAGAGGGGACGCCAGGAGGGACGCCGTGAGAGGGGACGCCAGGGGGAGGTACGCCGTGAGAGGCGGACGCCAGGGGGGAGGGACGCCAGGGGGGGGCGCCGTGAGAGGGGACGCCAGGGGGAGGGACGCCGTGAGAGAGGACGCCAGGAGGGACGCCGTGAGAGAGGACGCCTGAAGGGAAGGGACGCCGTGAGAGGGGACGCCAGGGGGGGGGGAAGGGACGCCGTGAGAGGGGACACCGTGAGACGGGACGCCAGAGGGGAGGGACGCCGTGAGAGGGGACGCCAGGGAGGAAGGACGCCGTGAGAGGGGACGCCAGGGAGGAGGGATGCCGTAAGAGGGGACGTCAAGGGTGAGGGACGCCAGGGGGAGGGACGCCGTGAGAGGGGACGCCAGGGGGGAGGGGACGCCAGGGGGAGGGGACGCCGTGAGAGGGGACGCCGTGAGAGAGGACGCCAGGGGGGGAGGGACTCCGTGAGAGGGGACGCCAGGGGGGAGGGACGCCAGAGGGGAGGGACGCCAGGGGGAGGGACGCCGTGAGGGGACGCCAGGGGGGAGGGACTCTGTGAGAGGGGACGCCGTGAGAGGGGACGCCAGGGGGGAGGGACGCCGTGAGAGGGGACGCCAGGGGGGAAGGGACGCCGTGAGATGGGACGCCAGGGGGAGGGACGCCGTGAGAGGGGACGCCGTGAGAGGGGACGCCAGGGGGAAGGGATGCCGTGAGAGGGGACGTCAGGGGGGAGGGACGCCGTGAGAGAGGACGTCAGGGGGGAGGGACGCCGTGAGAGTTGACGCCAGGGGGGGAGGGACTCCGTGAGAGGGGACGCCAGGGGGGAGGAACGCCGTGAGAGGGGACGCCAGGGGGGAAGGACGCCGTGAGAGGGAACGCCAGGGCGGAGGGACGCCAGGGGTTAGGGACGCCGTGAGAGGGAACGCCAGGGCGGAGGGACGCCAGGGGGGAAGGACGCCGTGAGAGGGGACGCCAGGGCGGAGGGACGCCAGGGTGAGGTACGCCGTGAAAGGGGGACGCCAGGGGGAGGGACGCTGTGAGAGGGGACGCCGTGAGAGAGGCCGCCAGGGGGGGAAGGGACGCCAGGGGGGAGGGACGCCGTGAGAGGGGACGCCAGGGAGGAAGGACGCCGTGAGAGCGGACGCCAGAGGGGGGGATGCCGTGAGAGGGGACGCCAGGGGGAGGGACGCCGTGTGAGGGGACGCCGTGAGAGGGGACGCCAGGGGGAGGGACGCCGTGAGAGGGGACGCCAGGGGGGAGGGACGCCGTGAGAGGGGACGCCAGGGGGAGGGACGCCGTGAGAGGGGACGCCAGGGGGGGAGGGACGCCGTGAGAGGGGACGCCAGGGGGGGAGGGACGCCGTGAGAGGGGACGCCAGGGGGGAGCGACGCCGTTAGAGGACGCCAGGAGGGACGCCGTGAGAGGGGACGCCAGGGGAGAGGGACGCCGTGAGATGGGACGCCAGGAGGTACGCCGTGAGAGAGGACGTCAGGTGGGAAGGGACGCCGTGAGAGGGGACGCCGTGAAAGAGGACGCCAGGAGAAGGGACGCCGTCAGAGGACGCCAGGGGGAGGGGTGCCGTAAGAGGGGACGCCAGGGGGGAGGTACGCCGTTAGAGGGGACGCCAGGGAGGAGGGACGCCGTGAGAGGGGACGCCAGGGTGGGAGGTACGCCGTGAGATGGGACGCCAGGGGGAGGGACGCCGTGAGAGGGGACGTCAGGGGGGAGGGACGCCAGGAGGAGGGACGCCGTGAGAGAGGTCGCCAGGGGGGAAGGGACGCCGTGAGAGAGGACGCCAGGAGGGACGCCGTGAGAGAGGACGCCAGGGGGGAGGGATGCCGTGAGAGGGAACGCCAGGGGGGAGGTACGCCGTGAGAGGGGACGCCAGGGAGGAGGGACGCCAGGGGGGAGATACGCCGTGAGAGGGGACGCCAGGGAGGGAGGCCGTGAGAGGGGACGCCAGGGGGAGGGACGCCGTGAGAGGTTACGCTGTGAGAGCGGGCGCCAGGGGGGAGGGACGCCGTGAGAGGGGACGCCAGGGAGGGAGGGACGCCGTGAGAGGGGACGCCAGGGAGGAGGGACGCCGTGAGAGGGGACGCCGTGAAAGGGGACGCCAGGGGGGGGCGCCGTGAGAGGGGACGCCAGGGGGAGGGACGCCGTGAGAGGACGCCTGAAGGGAAGGGACGCCGTGAGAGGGGACGCCAGGGGGGGAAGGGACGCCGTGAGAGGGGACACCGTGAGACGGGACGCCAGGGGGGAGGGACGCCGTGAGAGGGGACGCCAGGGAGGAAGGACGCCGTGAGAGGGGACGCCAAGGGGGGAGGGATGCCGTGAGAGTGGACGTCAGGGGGGAGGGACGCCGTGAGAGGGGACGCCAGGGGGAGGGACGCCGTGAGAGGGGACGCCAGGGGATAGGGACGCCGTGAGAGGGGACGCCGTGAGAGAGGACGCCTGGGGGGGAGGGACTCCGTGAGAGGGGACGCCGTGAGAGGGGACGCCGTGAGAAGGGACGCCAGGGGGAGGGACGCCGTGAGGGGACGCCAGGGGGGAGGGACTCTGAGAGGGGACGCCAGGGGGGGAGGGACGCCGTGAGGGGACGCCAGGGAGGAGGGACGCCGTGAGAGGGGACGCCAGGGGGGAGGGACGCCGTGAGAGGGGACGCCAGGGGGGGAAGGGACGCCGTGAGACGGGACGCCAGGGGGGAGGGACGCCGTGAGAGGGGACGCCAGGAAGGACGCCGTGAGAGGGGACGCCAGGGGGGAGGGATGCCGTGAGAGGGGACGTCAGGGGGGAGGGACGCCGTGAGAGGGGACGCCAGGGGGAGGGACGCCGTGAGAGGGGACGCCAGGGGGGAGGGGACGCCAGGGGAAGGGGACGCTAGGGGGGAGGGACTCCGTGAGACGGGACGCCAGGGGGGAGGGACGCCGTGAGAGGGGACGCCAGGGGGGGAAGGGACGCCGTGAGACGGGACGCCAGGGGGGAGGGACGCCGTGAGAGGGGACGCCAGGAAGGACGCCGTGAGAGGGGACGCCAGGGGGGAGGGATGCCGTGAGAGGGGACGTCAGGGGGGAGGGACGCCGTGAGAGGGGACGCCAGGGGGAGGGACGCCGTGAGAGGGGACGCCAGGGGGGAGGGGACGCCAGGGGAAGGGGACGCTAGGGGGGAGGGACGCCGTGAGACGGGACGCCAGGGGGGAGGGACGCCGTGAGAGGGGACGCCAGGAAGGACGCCGTGAGGGGACGCCAGGGGGGAGGGACGCCGTGATAGGGGACGCTAGGGGGGAGGGACGCCGTGAGAGGGGACGCCAGGGAGGGACGCCGTGAGAGGGGACGCCAGGGGGAGGGACGCCGTGAGAAGGGACGCCAGGGGGAGGGACGCCGTGAGAAGGGACGCCAGGGGGGGGGGGACGCCATATAAGGCAGCGTTGTGATCAAGAGGAGTGGGAGCCACTGGAGGGCCCCGGGGGGGGGGGGGTAGTTAGTCACCATAAATGCAGCGGACCTGTGTAGGCTTAAGGGGTTCTGTTAATGTTTTTTATATTTTGCCCCGAGGGGCGAGTTTATTGGGCAGCGTCACTCATCCTGTGAGTGGGCACACCGCCATAGTGACAGTATTGGGCAGCGTCACTCATCCTGTGAGTGGGCACACCGCCATAGTGACAGTATTGGGCAGCGTCACTCATCCTGTGAGTGGGCACACCGCCATAGTGACAGTATTGGGCAGCGTCACTCATCCTGTGAGTGGGCACACCGCCATAGTGACAGTATTGGGCAGCGTCACTCATCCTGTGAGTGGGCACACCGCCATAGTGACAGTATTGGGCAGCGCCACTCATCCTGTGAGTGGACACACCGCCATAGTGACAGTATTGGGCAGCGTCACTCATCCTGTGAGTGGACACACCGCCATAGTGACAGTATTGGGCAGCGTCACTCATCCTGTGAGTGGACACACCGCCATAGTGACAGTATTGGGCAGCGCCACTCATCCTGTGAGTGGACACACCGCCATAGTGACAGTATTGGGCAGCGTCACTCATCCTGTGAGTGGACACACCGCCATAGTGACAGTATTGGGCAGCGTCACTCATCCTGTGAGTGGACACACCGCCATAGTGACAGTATTGGGCAGCGCCACTCATCCTGTGAGTGGACACACCGCCATAGTGACAGTATTGGGCAGCGCCACTCATCCTGTGAGTGGACACACCGCCATAGTGACAGTATTAGGCAGCGTCACTCATCCTGTGAGTGGACACACCGCCATAGTGACAGTATTGGGCAGCGCCACTCATCCTGTGAGTGGACACACCGCCATAGTGACAGTATTGGGCAGCGCCACTCATCCTGTGAGTGGACACACCGCCATAGTGACAGTATTAGGCAGCGTCACTCATCCTGTGAGTGGACACACCGCCATAGTGACAGTATTGGGCAGCGCCACTCATCCTGTGAGTGGACACACCGCCATAGTGACAGTATTGGGCAGCGCCACTCATCCTGTGAGTGGACACACCGCCGTAGTGACAGTATTGGGCAGCGCCACTCATCCTGTGAGTGGACACACCGCCGTAGTGACAGTATTGGGCAGCGCCACTCATCCTGTGAGTGGACACACCGCCATAGTGACAGTATTGGGCAGCGCCACTCATCCTGTGAGTGGGCACACCGCCATAGTGACAGTATTGGGCAGCGCCACTCATCCTGTGAGTGGACACACCGCCATAGTGACAGTATTGGGCAGCGTCACTCATCCTGTGAGTGGACACACCGCCATAGTGACACTATTGGTCAGCGTCACTCATCCTGTGAGTGGACACACCGCCATAGTGACACTATTGGTCAGCGTCACTCATCCTGTGAGTGGGCACACCGCCATAGTGACAGTATTGGGCAGCGTCACTCATCCTGTGAGTGGACATACCGCCATAGTGACAGTATTGGGCAGCGCCACTCATCCTGTGAGTGGACACACCGCCATAGTGACAGTATTGGGCAGCGCCACTCATCCTGTGAGTGGACACACCGCCATAGTGACAGTATTGGGCAGCGCCACTCATCCTGTGAGTGGACACACCGCCATAGTGACAGTATTAGGCAGCGTCACTCATCCTGTGAGTGGACACACCGCCATAGTGACAGTATTGGGCAGCGCCACTCATCCTGTGAGTGGACACACCGCCGTAGTGACAGTATTGGGCAGCGCCACTCATCCTGTGAGTGGACACACCGCCATAGTGACAGTATTGGGCAGCGCCACTCATCCTGTGAGTGGGCACACCGCCATAGTGACAGTATTGGGCAGCGCCACTCATCCTGTGAGTGGACACACCGCCATAGTGACAGTATTGGGCAGCGTCACTCATCCTGTGAGTGGACACACCGCCATAGTGACACTATTGGTCAGCGTCACTCATCCTGTGAGTGGACACACCGCCATAGTGACACTATTGGTCAGCGTCACTCATCCTGTGAGTGGGCACACCGCCATAGTGACAGTATTGGGCAGCGTCACTCATCCTGTGAGTGGACACACCGCCATAGTGACACTATTGGTCAGCGTCACTCATCCTGTGAGTGGACACACCGCCATAGTGACACTATTGGTCAGCGTCACTCATCCTGTGAGTGGGCACACCGCCATAGTGACAGTATTGGGCAGCGTCACTCATCCTGTGAGTGGACATACCGCCATAGTGACAGTATTGGGCAGCGCCACTCATCCTGTGAGTGGACACACCGCCATAGTGACAGTATTGGGCAGCGCCACTCATCCTGTGAGTGGACACACCGCCATAGTGACAGTATTGGGCAGCGCCACTCATCCTGTGAGTGGACACACCGCCATAGTGACAGTATTAGGCAGCGTCACTCATCCTGTGAGTGGACACACCGCCATAGTGACAGTATTGGGCAGCGCCACTCATCCTGTGAGTGGACACACCGCCGTAGTGACAGTATTGGGCAGCGCCACTCATCCTGTGAGTGGACACACCGCCATAGTGACAGTATTGGGCAGCGCCACTCATCCTGTGAGTGGGCACACCGCCATAGTGACAGTATTGGGCAGCGCCACTCATCCTGTGAGTGGACACACCGCCATAGTGACAGTATTGGGCAGCGTCACTCATCCTGTGAGTGGACACACCGCCATAGTGACACTATTGGTCAGCGTCACTCATCCTGTGAGTGGACACACCGCCATAGTGACACTATTGGTCAGCGTCACTCATCCTGTGAGTGGGCACACCGCCATAGTGACAGTATTGGGCAGCGTCACTCATCCTGTGAGTGGACACACTGCCATAGTGACAGTATTGGGCAGCGTCACTCATCCTGTGAGTGGACACACCGCCATAGTGACACTATTGGTCAGCGTCACTCATCCTGTGAGTGGGCACACCGCCATAGTGACAGTATTGGGCAGCGTCACTCATCCTGTGAGTGGACACCGCCATAGTGACAGTATTGGGCAGCGTCACTCATCCTGTGAGTGGTCACACCGCCATAGTGACAGTATTGGGCAGCGTCACTCATCCTGTGAGTGGACACACCGCCATAGTGACAGTATTGGGCAGCGTCACTCATCCTGTGAGTGGACACACCGCCATAGTGACAGTATTGGGCAGCGCCACTCATCCTGTGAGTGGACACACCGCCATAGTGACAGTATTGGGCAGCGCCACTCATCCTGTGAGTGGACACACCGCCATAGTGACAGTATTGGGCAGCGCCACTCATCCTGTGAGTGGACACACCGCCATAGTGACAGTATTAGGCAGCGTCACTCATCCTGTGAGTGGACACACCGCCATAGTGACAGTATTGGGCAGCGCCACTCATCCTGTGAGTGGACACACCGCCGTAGTGACAGTATTGGGCAGCGCCACTCATCCTGTGAGTGGACACACCGCCGTAGTGACAGTATTGGGCAGCGCCACTCATCCTGCGAGTGGACACACCGCCGTAGTGACAGTATTGGGCAGCGCCACTCATCCTGTGAGTGGACACACCGCCGTAGTGACAGTATTGGGCAGCGCCACTCATCCTGTGAGTGGACACACCGCCATAGTGACAGTATTGGCCAGCACCACTCATCCTGTGAGTGGACACACCGCCATAGTGACAGTATTGGGCAGCGCCACTCATCCTGTGAGTGGACACACCGCCATAGTGACAGTATTGGCCAGCACCACTCATCCTGTGAGTGGACACACCGCCATAGTGACAGTATTGGGCAGCGTCACTCATCCTGTGAGTGGACACACCGCCGTAGTGACAGTATTGGGCTGCGCCACTCATCCTGTGAGTGGACACACCGCCGTAGTGACAGTATTGGGCAGCGTCACTCATCCTGTGAGTGGACACACCGCCATAGTGACAGTATTGGGCAGCGCCACTCATCCTGTGAGTGGACACACCGCCGTAGTGACAGTATTGGGCAGCGCCACTCATCCTGTGAGTGGACACACCGCCATAGTGACAGTATTGGTCAGCGCCACTCATCCTGTGAGTGGACACACCGCCATAGTGACAGTATTGGCCAGCACCACTCATCCTGTGAGTGGTCACACCGCCATAGTGACAGTATTGGGCAGCGCCACTCATCCTGTGAGTGGACACACCGCCATAGTGACAGTATTGGTCAGCGTCACTCATCCTGTGAGTGGACACACCGCCATAGTGACAGTATTGGGCAGCGCCACTCATCCTGTGAGTGGACACACCGCCATAGTGACAATATTGGGCAGCGCCACTCATCCTGTGAGTGGACACACCACCATAGTGACAGTATTGGGCAGCGTCACTCATCCTGTGAGTGGACACACCGCCATAGTGACAGTATTGGGCAGCGCCACTCATCCTGTGAGTGGACACACCGCCATAGTGACAGTATTGGGCAGCGTCACTCATCCTGTGAGTGGACACACCGCCATAGTGACAGTATTGGGCAGCACCACTCATCCTGTGAGTGGACACACCGCCATAGTGACAGTATTGGGCAGCACCACTCATCCTGTGAGTGGACACACCGCCATAGTGACAGTATTGGGCAGCGCCACTCATCCTGTGAGTGGACACACCGCCATAGTGACAGTATTGGGCAGCGTCACTCATCCTGTGAGTGGACACACCGCCATAGTGACAGTATTGGGCAGCACCACTCATCCTGTGAGTGGACACACCGCCATAGTGACAGTATTGGGCAGCGTCACTCATCCTGTGAGTGGACACACCGCCATAGTGACAGTATTGGACAGCGTCACTCATCCTGTGAGTGGACACTGCCATAGTGACAGTATTGGGCAGCGTCACTCATCCTGTGAGTGGACACACCGCCATAGTGACAGTATTGGGCAGCGTCACTCATCCTGTGAGTGGACACCGCCATAGTGACAGTATTGGTCAGCGTCACTCATCCTGTGAGTGGACACACCGCCATAGTGACAGTATTGGGCAGCGCCACTCATCCTGTGAGTGGACACACCGCCATAGTGACAGTATTGGGCAGCGCCACTCATCCTGTGAGTGGACACACCGCCATAGTGACAGTATTGGGCAGCGCCACTCATCCTGTGAGTGGACACACCGCCATAGTGACAGTATTGGGCAGCGCCACTCATCCTGTGAGTGGACACACCGCCATAGTGACAGTATTGGGCAGCGCCACTCATCCTGTGAGTGGACACACCGCCATAGTGACAGTATTAGGCAGCGTCACTCATCCTGTGAGTGGACACACCGCCATAGTGACAGTATTGGGCAGCGCCACTCATCCTGTGAGTGGACACACCGCCGTAGTGACAGTATTGGGCAGCGCCACTCATCCTGTGAGTGGACACACCGCCGTAGTGACAGTATTGGGCAGCGCCACTCATCCTGTGAGTGGACACACCGCCGTAGTGACAGTATTGGGCAGCGCCACTCATCCTGTGAGTGGACACACCGCCGTAGTGACAGTATTGGGCAGCGCCACTCATCCTGTGAGTGGACACACCGCCATAGTGACAGTATTGGCCAGCACCACTCATCCTGTGAGTGGACACACCGCCATAGTGACAGTATTGGGCAGCGCCACTCATCCTGTGAGTGGACACACCGCCATAGTGACAGTATTGGCCAGCACCACTCATCCTGTGAGTGGACACACCGCCATAGTGACAGTATTGGGCAGCGTCACTCATCCTGTGAGTGGACACACCGCCGTAGTGACAGTATTGGGCTGCGCCACTCATCCTGTGAGTGGACACACCGCCGTAGTGACAGTATTGGGCAGCGTCACTCATCCTGTGAGTGGACACACCGCCATAGTGACAGTATTGGGCAGCGCCACTCATCCTGTGAGTGGACACACCGCCGTAGTGACAGTATTGGGCAGCGCCACTCATCCTGTGAGTGGACACACCGCCATAGTGACAGTATTGGTCAGCGCCACTCATCCTGTGAGTGGACACACCGCCATAGTGACAGTATTGGCCAGCACCACTCATCCTGTGAGTGGACACACCGCCATAGTGACAGTATTGGGCAGCGCCACTCATCCTGTGAGTGGACACACCGCCATAGTGACAGTATTGGTCAGCGTCACTCATCCTGTGAGTGGACACACCGCCATAGTGACAGTATTGGGCAGCGCCACTCATCCTGTGAGTGGACACACCGCCATTGTGACAATATTGGGCAGCGCCACTCATCCTGTGAGTGGACACACCACCATAGTGACAGTATTGGGCAGCGTCACTCATCCTGTGAGTGGACACACCGCCATAGTGACAGTATTGGGCAGCGCCACTCATCCTGTGAGTGGACACACCGCCATAGTGACAGTATTGGGCAGCGTCACTCATCCTGTGAGTGGACACACCGCCATAGTGACAGTATTGGGCAGCACCACTCATCCTGTGAGTGGACACACCGCCATAGTGACAGTATTGGGCAGCACCACTCATCCTGTGAGTGGACACACCGCCATAGTGACAGTATTGGGCAGCGCCACTCATCCTGTGAGTGGACACACCGCCATAGTGACAGTATTGGGCAGCGTCACTCATCCTGTGAGTGGACACACCGCCATAGTGACAGTATTGGGCAGCACCACTCATCCTGTGAGTGGACACACCGCCATAGTGACAGTATTGGGCAGCGTCACTCATCCTGTGAGTGGACACACCGCCATAGTGACAGTATTGGACAGCGTCACTCATCCTGTGAGTGGACACCGCCATAGTGACAGTATTGGGCAGCGTCACTCATCCTGTGAGTGGACACACCGCCATAGTGACAGTATTGGGCAGCGTCACTCATCCTGTGAGTGGACACCGCCATAGTGACAGTATTGGTCAGCGTCACTCATCCTGTGAGTGGACACACCGCCATAGTGACAGTATTGGGCAGCGCCACTCATCCTGTGAGTGGACACACCGCCATAGTGACAGTATTGGGCAGCGTCACTCATCCTGTGAGTGGACACCGCCATAGTGACAGTATTGGGCAGCGTCACTCATCCTGTGAGTGGACACACCGCCATAGTGACAGTATTGGACAGCGCCACTCATCCTGTGAGTGGACACACCGCCATAGTGACAGTATTGGGCAGCGTCACTCATCCTGTGAGTGGTCACACCGCCATAGTGACAGTATTGGGCAGCGCCACTCATCCTGTGAGTGGACACACCGCCATAGTGACAGTATTGGGCAGCGTCACTCATCCTGTGAGTGGACACACCACCATAGTGACAGTATTGGGCAGCGTCACTCATCCTGTGAGTGGACACACCGCCATAGTGACAGTATTGGGCAGCGCCACTCATCCTGTGAGTGGACACACCGCCATAGTGACAGTATTGGGCAGCGTCACTCATCCTGTGAGTGGACACACCGCCATAGTGACAGTATTGGGCAGCGCCACTCATCCTGTGAGTGGACACACCGCCATAGTGACAGTATTGGGCAGC